>NC_133375.1:38620357-38644037 GCF_049309525.1 Garra rufa
TGTACTAATTTAGTCAGTTAGACAAATTCAAGTTTAGCACACTTGAGCTAAAAGCCACATAACTCCAGGTTAGATTTCATGGAGTCTTGGAGAAATCTCCCAGCAGTTTGTTGAGCTCCCAGGATGTTGTCTGTTGAAAAGTAAAGTGCATAAAATGTATAATACTTTCTGGGTTTTAGCGGCGAGGAAAGTGATACGGTGACTGTGAATGGTCCCTCGGCCTTCGGTAATGTTCTCCCTTAGTCCAAATAACTACAATTCATTTCTTGCGAAAGCTACTTCAAGTACAGAAATAGCAATCAATAAGTCAGTCAATGCTGTGAAATTGAACCAAGCTATATTTTTAATCAAGGGATTGTGACAGGATCGTAAGTCAATAGCAGCGCGCCTCTCCCTCCTCCCCTGATTGAAACGCGGCCTCATAGTTTCCAATTTCATGCTATTGACTGTTGCTGCGGCTTCACACTCCTTTACTTCAATACAATCAGATGGACAATAGAGCAATGTGTGCATATACACTCTCCATTTTCTGCTCGCTGCAAACACAGACTCACATCATGCATGCAAACAAGCACGCACACACAGCGTTTGGCGATAAGCTTCTTGGTTTAAATGAGCTCACAGGTGCGCCTTAAGGCGGACTTGAAAAAAACGTTGGATAATTGAATCAATACGGCACAAAAAGCATATTTTCTCCCGCGGTAATGCTTTGCTTTTATGTCACATTACAGTGTCATTATGCAACTATAAATGCTTCTCGGGAGCCACCAGGGAACGTTTAATTCTGTTGCATGCATTATAAATTTGTTGAATGCGCTGCTTTATACATGTAAACACCATGTGATGCTGAGATCATCATATAGTTGCAAGGAAATAAACTGTTGGCAATAATCAGAATCCTATTGCAAAAATGTGTATGTATGGGCAAAATATATTTTAAATACACTATATGCTTAAATATTGTATTTTTTATTTATATTTATTTTTTTTAACATTGTAAAGATTGCTGATTTTTATGTTTTTCTATGCGTTTTCTTGGATTGAAATGTTAAGGCTAAGTTTATTTTTAAATGCTTCAAAAATATGTATTTATATGTTTTTAAACATATATATTCTCAAATATATATATAAAAAAATTGCAGAAATATTGAAGATATATTATACAAATTTGACAAAATATATTAAAATATATATTGTATATTTAAAAAAATATTATACCGAAAATCTTTTATTTTATTTTAAACTTTGTAAATGTATGTACCTTTATGTAATATGTAAAAAAATAATAATAATAATAATAAAAAAATGTAAATATAGAAAATATATTATATACATTTTATGTATTTTTATTGATTGAAATAGTTATGGACAGTTATAGAAAATATATTATATAGAAAATATTTAGAAAATATAAAAATAAAATAGAAATAAAAATATAGAAAATATATTATGCACATTTTAAAATATGTATTTAAATATATACTGTATATTTAAAAGATATTTCACTAAAAAATATTTTATTTTATACATTGTAAATTTCAGTTCCTTGTATATAAAGAAGGCAAAATCTATGGAAAATATATTATATAGAAATTATATTAAATATGTGTTGTATATGTAAAACATATTTTCCAAAAATAAATAAATAATTATTTTATTTGAAACATTTTTGTGTATTTTCATGGACTGAAAAAAATATAGAAAATATATTATACAATATATACATTTTAAAAGATATACTGAAATATATACTGTATATTTAAAAACATATTTTAAAAATATTTTATTTTATTTATATTTGAAACTTTGTAAATGTATGTAACTTTCTGATTTTTATGTATTTTCATAGATTAAAATACAAAGGCAAAATGTATAGAAAATATATAAATATATACTGTATTTAAAACATAGTTTAGAAAAATTATTTTTTACAATGTAATTTTTTTTTTTGCTTTTATGTATTTTCATTGATTGAAATATAAAAAAGGCTAAATGTATAGAAAATATATTATATATAAAATATATTAAAAATAAAATTTAAATATAGAAATTATATTATATACATTTTAGAAAATATATTTAAATATATACTATAAATATGAAATATAGCCTATGTATTGCATTTTATTGTATAATATTTATTTTAAAAATATTGTATTTTATTTATTTTTTTAATTTTGGACATGGGACATTTTATATACTTAATATATATAGCTTCATGTATATGTAAATATATTTAAAAACATATGCCCATTTTTGTATTTATTTTTTATTTTTTTGAAAATGCATATTTTTGCACTTTAGATCCATCATTATTTTTTCATATGTAAATATTTAAAAACATATTTTAGCAAAAATATTTTTTTGCCTATGTATTTTATAATATATAAAAATGTCAGCTTTATTTTGCTTCATTTTTTGTATACGTTAATGTAGTATGTATACATATGTGTCTGTGTGTGTGTCTGCTTGTGCTGTCACATATAGTGTTGAAACACAAACATTCAAACAACACTCTCACTATTGTATCTGGCAGAGGTTGGTGGAAAAACAAACCGAAATGTAATAATTATATTTAATGAAAATTCTTACCTGGCCGTTCGTTGATCCGGACGGCGCGCGTTCATGTGGCTCATCGCAGACTCGCAGTTCACTCGGACTTGTCCAGATAAAAACACAAGTTGTAAGGAAGATGAATAGTGAAATACACTCGAAATGGACTTACTTCTTTTCTCTGAGGTGAATCAATAAACATCTGTCAACTGTCGTCAAATAAAGGGAACTCTCTATAACGGAAGTAAATGAATTTACACGGATTATTTTATTATTATTTCTAAGTGTTATATTTTATGTCAATTTTTTGTGACCTTTTATTACTTACCTCTAATAAAACAGCTTGACATTGCCTCGTCTGCGTCCGTTTCGCATTTGTTTATATATATATATATATATATATATATATATATATATATATATATATATATATATATATATGCGTACATACATGTACCTATATAGGTACATATATGCATGTATAAATATGTGCACATATTCACATATATGTTCACCTATATGTTTACCTATATATTAGTAAAATTATTAAAATCCATAGCTGCTAGACAACATAAATAAAAGCCCAAAATGTAGATTTTTTTTTCTTAAGAACAATCAAATAGTAAAAGAACAAAAATATAGAACAAGAACAAAAATAAGACTGAACAGGAAGAAAAAAAAATATTTTGAGGATCTTCTCAGCTCCGTGAGCTTTGAATTGATAGATGTGCATTTTGCATTGCATTTGATGGATGTAACAGTGAATGTGTGGATGTGGATGAGCTGTAATGTGAATCTGGAAGTGACTTGAAATTGGAAAAAAAAGACTTGATTGACAAAAAAAAAAAAAAAAAAAAAAAACGACAAACTATTTTGTTATACATTTCCTTCTTTTCCACTATTTTCATACAAGAAAGAATTGACCTTGTAAATGTTTCAGGAAAACGTGTAGACATCATAGCTTTCCATCTCCTCTCACTTATTTGCCATAGTTAAATTCCATAACATGCCAATTACATGTGATACCAATTTCACGTGTTCGCACATACGTTTTTTTTTTTTTTAGTTCGTTCTTAGTTACTGCCTTGATAATAGAAAATATGAGCTAGGCATCATGTATGACAGTTGCCAAAGTGAGAGCTAAAAGCTAAAATGAGCAGATCCTGCCATGAGCTACATAGGAGACATATCTTGTACATATAGGGCTTATATGTGGATATAAAGAAGCAATACAGGAGACCTATATGGCCTGTATATGCACATATATGCACGTCAATTTTGCCTATATGTGGCATATATGCAGCATATATATTATCATATATGTGCATATATACTGCATATAGGTTTCATATATGCGCATATATCCTCATAGGTTCTTTCCATGTGGGTAGTTTTATTTGAAGTAACTATGAAGTTCTATAGGTCCTAGTTTGAGTTAATGATATAACTCTTGAAGTCAGTACATCTAATGCACACTACCACACTACTCTATAACAGAATGCATGATAAAATTACTGCAGTGGAGTTTGACAGCACAGCTCTTCGGATTTTAACTGCAGGTGAAGTGTGTCCACCGTTAGACTGTCCTAACAGCGGTTAGAGGGTCATTGTGGTGCAGAAACGGAAAGTTTGTGGACCTGGAGTGACAAGCCATTTTCTCCTGGTGTTAGAAATGAGTGAATCAGCCAAATGCAGCCAGCCACGCTGGTCCGGCCGGGGAGGAACTGGCCTGTTGATGGGCCATTAACTGCGCTGTAAGCCAGAGCTGATGTCTGGGATGTTTTCTCAGCAGGTCCTGGAGAGAGAGATGCTCCGCTGAGGTGAGATTTCACGAAAAACAAGCATGCAGAATGAGCAGAATTCAGATGAAATTTATGTGGGCCCAAAACTAAACAAATGTGCAAAAATACCACTGAAATACAGACTGAAACTATGATAAACATGTTTGCACTGACCACAGTGAGTTTTGGCTTTCCATCTAATGTTTATCTCGTCTAATCATCTAATTATATTTTATTTTAGCTCTATTTTAATTAACATTTTAAATTTATGTTTTTATTAAGATTTTTTGTTTTAGATTTAAGTCAGTTTGATAAATTATTATTTTTTTTTTGTTTTAGTTTTTAGTCATTTTTCTGGTGCTTTTGTCATTATTATTTTTTTAATTTCTATTCAGATTTTTTATTTGTTTTAGTTTTTAGTCATGTTTATGTGATTTTGTCATTTTTATTATTTGTATCTATTATATAAGTTTCTATTAAGATTTTTTGTTTTAGTATTAAGTCAATTTTATTTGCTTTTGTCATTTTTATTTACAATTTTTTGTTTTTATTTTTTTTTCTTTAAGTTTTGAGTCAGATTGTCATTTGAATTTTTTCTATTATTTTGTTTGTTTTAGTTTTTAGTAATTTTGTTATGTGCTTTTGTGATTTAAAAAAAAGTTTTTATTAAGATTTTTGTTTTACTTTTTAGTAATTTTTATGTACTTTTGTGGTTTATTATTTTCTTTGTCATTTTTATTTTTAAGTTTCTTTTTTTGGTTTGTTTGTTTGTTTTACTTTTTAGTAATTCTATGTGCTTTTGCAATTTATTATTGTTTATTTGTAGTCTTTATTAAGGGTTTGAAGTTTCTATTAAGATATTTATTTAGTTTCTTTTAGTTTTATCAGATTTTTAGTTTTAGTATTAAGTCAATTGTATGTGCTTTTGTAATTATTATTTACTATTTTTGTTTTTATTAACATTTTTTTTTTGTTTCCAATATTTTTGTTTGTTTTAGTTTTTAGTAATTTTTATGTGCTTTGTGATTTTTGGTTTAGGTTTTTTTTTTGTGCTTTGTCATTTTTTAAAAGTTTCTATTAAGATTTTTGTTTGTTTTAGCTAATTTGTTATGTGTTTTTGTATTTTTTTTTTACGTTTCTATTATTTTTGTTTGTTTGTGTTAGTTTTTAGTAATTTTGTGCTTTTGTGATTTTTTTTAACGTTTCTAAAATCATTTTTAAAATTAAATTCTAAAGTAATTTTTATGTGCTTTTGTGGTTTATTATTTTCTTTAAGTTTCTATTATGATCATTTTTTTAAGTTCTATTTTTTTATAGAACTTTTACTTTTTAGTAAGTTTATGTGCTTTTGCAATTTATAATATATATATATATATATATATTTATTTTTTAGTATTTTTTAGTATTATTTTAAGTTTTTAATGAGATTTCTTTTGTTTGTTTTAGTTTTATCAGTAATTTTTGTTTTGTGCTTTGTCGTTTTTATTTTCTATTTTTAAGTTTTTATTACGATTTTTTGTTTTAGTTTTTAGTACTTTTTGTTGTGCTTTTGTTATTTGTATTAGATTTTTTTATTAGAGTTTTTTTTTTTTTTTTTGGGGGGGGGGGTCTATTCAGCTATTATTTATTCATTTATATTTATTCATTTATATTTAGTTTGAGCTTTATTTCAGTTAACAAAAGCCATTGTTAATAGTTAAATTTTAGCTACCAGCAACAATTCACTTGCAATGTGGTAATGTATAGAAGGTGAGTCCTAAAAAGCAGTTTTCGCCGCTCTGGATGTTGTATGACAGGCCAATGAAGAGCATCTGAACAGCCTCTCTCCTCTGTCTGTCAGCTCTCATGGCAAATTTGTACAAATGCGTCTGACTTAACAAGCTCTCACTGACTCGGAGGAAAGCCTTCACATCTCTATGAGGTGAGACAATAGATCTTTATTTCAATTCTCGCCATGCAGCGCTTTGATGGCAGAGAGAGTTGGGAGGTCTTGTTTACACAAAATGAGTCATATTGATCTATGTTTTGGCATGATTTGAGGGAACGGCCTTGTAATTCTTATTCTCTTTTGTCTCTTGAGTCAACTGAAATAAGTTCAGATCTCTGTCAGTGACGCCGTTTTGCCGGTATGATCTAATGAACTATCTAATAAAAAACATTTTACTTTTAAATTAGTGCCAATTCAAACTAATGAATTCCTTTGTTTAGCATGATATTAAAACATCAAAACATTGTTAATCTAAACAATAACTTACTTTGTACCATCTGTTTCATTGTAGGTTTCTTGGAATTGCATTTTTCTAAAACATTGCAGTATAAAAAGTCACGCCGTCCAAACCCCAAACAGCTTCCCTTTTCAATCTCGTCTTTTAAGTCAGGATTTTCTTTTCCTTTCCCGAAGTGATTGTGCATTTTGAAGTTCTCGCCCATTCTGCTGCAAACACTGAAGTCTATGAACTTATCCCAGTGTAGCGGCCTGAGAAAAGGTCAGTCTTATTTTTCCACCTGCCTTGGGCCACTGTGACGGGGCACATCGTGTGAAGTCCAGCATCCATGAAAGGTCTGACCGTAAATCTCTGCCACTGCGCACGGATGAAATGTGTAGATTGAATTACTGTAGGTTTATGTTCAACTTGGAAAACAGTGTCTGGGAAAGTGACCTTTTTGCTTTGCACTGGTGAGAAGAGAATTAATAATTTAACACTTTATATAAGGTTTCTTGTGTTGGGGTAACACATTACAAGCAACACATGTTACTATAAATATGTTAGCGTTAAGGTTATCTAAAAGGTAATCCACAAGAGAAAATAATAGTTGAATTTATTAAAATTACCCAATTCAAATGTTTACATCCCCTTGATTCTTAATACTATGTTGTTACCTGAATGATCCAAAGCTGCTTTTTTTAAATTTTTTAAGTGAACAGTGTCCTGAACAGTTAAACTGCCTGCTGTTCTTCAGAAAAATCCCTCAGCTCCCACAGATTCTTTGGCATTTCAGCATTTCTGTGTATTTGAACCCTTTCCAACAATAACTGTATGATTTTGAGATCCATCTTTTCACACTGAGGACAACTGAGGCGCTCATATGAAACTATTACAGAAGGTTCAAACACTCACCGTTGAAACACAATGCATTAAGACCTGGGGTGTGAAAACTTTTGAACAGATTGAAGATGTGTACATGTTTCTTATTTTGCCTAAATATAATATTTCTTTCATTTAGTATTGCCCTTCAGAAGCTACAGAAGATATTTACATGTTTCCCAGAAGACAAAATAAGTTAAAGCTTTCACCTCCTGGCTATTTTCAATCTCTATTCTAGCCTGTATTCTTCTGAACACTCATGGAAGCTTTTCATGTTACTTTTCAATAGAATGAATCCCTTTGTTTGATTCAATGTTACTTAGTTTTTATTGTACATTTCTAAAATATTATTTATATATAAAAAACATATTGTTTGTATATACATTTATATTATTTATGAAAATAATAGCAGTTGTAAACCATTTTTGAGGTAAAATTAAGAGAGTAAGAGAGAAGATCATGATTTGACCCTTAGCAGGGAATTTGATTGACAGGCAATCTAACCAATCATAACACAGCATTTCCGCCATTTTTTTCTGACACACAAACCAGCCAGGAGAGTAAATTAACATCATTGGACTTGAAATATGGTGCATATTGACGTCTTACTGTAGTTAAAACAAGATACTTTCTTATGTTCATTCATGTTTATTTCATGCTATAACTAAAGTGCCTTGCGAAATTATTCATACCCCTTCATTTTTTTTTCACATTTTGTTATGTTGCTGCCTTATGTTAAACTACTTTAAATTCCTTTTTTTTTTCCCACATCAATCTACACTCCCTACTCTATAATGGCAAAGCAAAAAATAGGTTTTTAACATTTGTGCAAAATTATTCAAAATAAAAAACTTTTTGGAACACTAGAAATTTAGCTCAGGAGCATTCATATTGCTTCTAGATGTTACTACACTTCGAGTGGAGTTAAACTGTGGCAAATTCATTTGAATGAGTATGATTTAAAAAGGCACACACCTCTCAGAAACACACACCTCTCAGAAAAGGTCTAACAGCTGAAAATGCATATCAGAGCAAAAACCAAGTCCTGAGGTCAAGATAACTGCCTGTAGAGCTCAGTGACAGACTTGCGTTAGGCAGTGATCTAGAGAAGAGTTCAGAAAAAAATCTGCTGCATTGAAGGTTCACAGAAGCATTATCCATAATGGAAGATGATTGGAACAACTAGGACTCTAGAAAATGTCTGCCAGCCCCCATCCAAGTTGAAAGAGCTTGAGAGGTGAAAAGTTGAGGCAAAGAATGGCAGATAATTGCCAAATGCGGATGTGCAAAGCTTGTCACATCATACCCAAAAAGACTTGAGGCTGTAAAGGTGCTTCAACTACTGAGTTAAGGGTATGAACACTTATGCAATGTACTTATTTCAGTATTTTATTTTTAATAAATTTGTCAAATTTACCCTCCATACACCATAATAACGACAAAGCAAAAACCAGATTTGCAAATTTTACAAATTTATTAAAAATAAAACACTGAAATAAGTACATTTACTTACTTACTTTACTTACGCACATATTTTTTTGTGAGAACATGATGTTGCTACATCTCGTCAGGTCTTTGCGAAGAGTCAATTGACTCTTTGGGTGCATAAAAGCATGGCTCACATTATAAATAACAAAAGCATGCTATCTAATGGCACGGTTGCTGTTTGTTGGCTTAAGAAGTTTGGAACAGACATTCACTATTAGTGTTCAGCTTCAGCTTTTCAAACCAGACAGAGATGTCCAAACTGCTTTCTGTTAACCCAGTGAAACGGGGTTACCTCGGCCTCATCTGCTGCCTGAAGTTCCTTCTGCGTCTGGCTGATTGACTGCATGTGATGTTGCCAAGAGGGGGATCAGTTTTTACCCACTCGTGAAGTTGATTAAAATTATTTATGCACATTCAGTCACCTCTGTCATTATGAATCAAAACATGTCTGAACATAGCCGGTCATCTGTCACATTTCTCATTAACAGTTTAGTGTTAGCCTTTAGTGCATCTATCAGATAAAACCCACATACATTAGCTGGCTCAGACTCTTTTATGCTAATGATAATGTGTTATGCATCTTTAAAAGTAATAGTATAGTATGATTTATAGTAATTCCAATCCTACGGAAGCCTGCATCTGCCACAGAATAACAATAATATTAATAATAATGGTGATCGCAACTTTTATTTATTTATGCATTCTGACTTTTTCTTTTTCTGAACTCACATCTCACAATTATGCACCATGCATAAATAATAGAAATTTATAGCCCACAATTCTGCATTTTTTTTTTTTTTTTTTTTTGGAGTTGAGTTTATATCTCACAATTCTGATCCTTTTTCTTTCAGAATTGCGAGTTTATATCTCAAAAAACAATTGTTGCAAGAAAAAGTTTATTCAGTTCAGTTTATTTATGTATTTATTTCGATTTATTTTGTGGCAGAAACAATCTTTCATACAATACAAGACTTTTTGTACAAATAATACAAGACTTTTTTATTATTTCAAATATTTCTTGTAGATGAAATTAAGATTAAATTGTGAAAAATAGAGACTTTTGCTGGAAGTTCTTGCTTTTCAGAATTTTCTCCAGAAGAAAATCATCATAAAGGTTTGGCAGATGATTTTATATTTTAAGGTATTCATTTTTAGCTTACCCTAGAGCTATAAAAGTGCGGCCTTTGAGCAATAAGATTGTCCCCTGGTTTTGTTGTGGCACATTACTGCATTTCTTCTATATGTTTTTTATTGCATATATATTTCTAAGCAATTTTAGGAGCGACATCCAGCTGAAAACTCTCTTTCTCTGACAGAGCAGCCTCTGAGCAATAACATTTTCCCTTGGGTTTATTCTTCTATTCTTTTCTATTGTAAATGCATTTTGATTATAGTCAGAATTTGCTAAAAGCAAGATTTTAACCTTAGATGATATACATGTATTTTGTCTCCTCTGTGTGATGAGGATGAATCAGGAAGATGCCTTAAAGGCTGCTTGTTTATTTGCTTAATCTTCATACAGTTGGTAGCAGTGCTGAAAACTTGAGATGATGACATATTAGAGATGCTGAGCAGGTGAAGGCCCATTTCCAAATCAGTTTAAAACATGCTGTACTCTCAAGTCTTAATAAGCGAAACTTAATTTAGTCAGGAAGAGAGGAAGGTCGAGAATTACAGTAATAAGAAAATGTGCTGTTTCATAAGAAGCTGTTTTATCTCGTTTCAGTCTTGTGCTGTTATTAGTTTCTCAAGAGCCTTACACTTCTGTCTGTGCACCATATGCATGACTGGAGGGAACTTAATATCACAGACTTTCTGGACATGCAACAAGTTGATTTCATTGTGGACTGGTATATATCCTTGTTGTTTCATATTATGAGGACCTTAACTGTCCTCACAAGAGTTTAATGAAAACTTACTGAAACTTTCAAAACTTTTTCCTCTTCTAAATTCTTAAGGGAGAAAACAATGAAATTAAAAAAGTGTACAAAAAAGTAAATTTGCTTAAAATGTATTCATTTAGATCACCAGTGGATCATCTGCAGTGAATAGGTGCCGTCAGAATAAGAGTCCAAACAGCTGATAAAAACATCACAATAATCCACAATTTGATTCCATTCAATCAATTAGCATCTTGTGATGTGAAAAGCTGTGTGTTTGTAAGAAATATATCCATCATTGAGATGTTTTAACTTCAAACCGGTGCTGCTAAAATACCGAAATTAAATACCGAGCCTGGTAATCCCAGGAGGGTACCTGCATAGTTGTACATTTTAATGCTGACAGCTAAACACCATCATAACGTGTTTAGGCTAACGTTAGCTAGCTAGCGATACTTCTCTTCAAGGACATCTTAATCGTATTCTTGATAATCAGTAACTTGCCTTCATAGTCATGAACACATTTTTAAAATCTTGTAATATTTTAAAGCCTTTGTTATTTTTTTAACTCTACAGCTGTGCAATAAAATTCACTTCAAAGATTCACTTTTTTATACATAAAGACGACATGGAAAAAAAATGTAATTTTAAGATGAAAATGACATGAAATTACCCATATAACCAGAAGATGGCAGCAGAGGATCAATCATTGGCTGCAGCTGCCATTTCAACTCCCTACTTTTTTCAAGACGTCTTGCTTTTCGATTTATTATAAAATTACTAATATGTGACCCTGGACCACAAAACCAGTCTTAGCTGGGGTATATTTGTAGCAATAGCCAAAAATACATTGCATGGGTCAAAATTTTTGATTTTTCTTTTATGCCAAAAATCATTAAGAAATTAAGTAAAGTTCATGTTCCATGAAGATTTTTTGTAAAATTCCTACTGTAAACATATCAAAATGTAATTTTTGATTTGTAATATGCATAGTTAAGAACCTAATTTGGACAACTTTAAAGGTGATTTTCTCAGTCTTTTTGATTTTTTTGCATCCTCAGATTTCTGATTTCAAATAGCTGTATCTCGGCCAAATATTGTCCTATCCTAAAAGCTTATTTATTGAGCTTTCATATGATGTATAAATCTCAGTTTTGTCAAATTTAACCTTATGACTGGTTTTGTGGTCCAGGGTCACATATAATAAATTGTAGTACTTTTACCGCACTGAAGTATATAATATAGCAAGTGCAGAACGTCATTAAAATAAATAAATAAATAAGCTCAGACACAAACAGCTTATAAGCGTGAATTATTTAAATACTTATATATAGTTCACTACAAATTAAATAAGTTAAATATCAATGGTATAAGAATTAAAGGTGCCATAGAATGCTTTGAACTAATATTTTAAATGGTTCTCTGATATCTACATAGAAGGTATGTGGCATAGGAAAGGGTAAAACATTTCCAGAAATAGTTTTACAGGTCCATTTACAACCCTAGAATGAAATGGTCTGTTATTGGCTTATTTGGAAGGCTCGTGAATATTAATGATGAGCTCTGCTCTGATTGGCTGTTTCACAGAGCTGCTCATCTCAATGGCTTGCACATGGAGGAAATATTTATTTAATTACGGAGCTCTAGCCACTTTTAATATGCGGTTTGTTGAATCTGCCGTTTTGAATCCCCGACATTTTACTCTCACTATAGTAATTGCATGTGCTCTGTGTAACGTTATACTTCAGCGACACAATGACTCACCGCACAAGTTTTGATGCTTTAGTGATGCTCAGGATCTGTTAATTATTCGTCATCATCAGCGTAGTCATCTCTCTCCGTTTAGCCTATGTGGTAAGTGAAATCTAACTGCAGTGTAACAGTATGTACATCTGTACTGCAATGTAACATGCTACCGCTAGCATTAACCTAACCGTGTCCCTTCAGTGGCTTGTGTTATTTTACTGATGTGCTGACGTTACTGGTGATTGGGCGATGCAAATGTTGGGGGCGTAACTATTAACGATCGGGACTATTGCGCAATAGCCGGGGTTATGTTGGAATTGACCTATTTTTCGGTGGTCTTTTGCAAACACCAGAATTATATTAGAAGGAGGAAATGGTGGTGTTTGAGACTCATGGTATGTAATGTCCATGTACTGAACAGTTATTATTCAACTATGCCAAGGTAAACACAGTTTTCCATTCTATGGCACCTTTAAATAATGCACTCAATGTGAATAGATATGAATTTGAAATATTTAATATAATTTAATAACGACATTTTTAAGCTTTATCCAGAACTGTAAAAGTTATTAAATAGCCTATATTTAACCAACACAAACTTGTTACTGCTGTATTTTTGTTACTCTGAATTTAGTCTGAATCATTTAATGCACAGCTCTTTTTTTGACATCAGCTTGTCAGATGTTTCGTCCGGTTATTACTGTCAATCATAGTAATGACTTGCGCATATTTAGCCGTTTGTCATTCTTGAAACGGTATCCATGGACGTTTGGTCCTCTTAGACAAACAAAACTTTTCATCGATTGTGAATGAATTATGTAGAAAAAACAAGCAAAGCACACTCCTATTACGCACAGTACAGCTGACCGGAAATGACTTAGCTGGATTGTCTAAACAAGGAAGTAATCCGTGCATATGGTCAATTAATGACAGATTTTTCGTTTTAGGGTGAACTATCTCTTTAATGATGGATTTGTTTCTTATAAACACAGCTTTTTGCTTCACAATACATTAATTGATGGACTGAAATGGAGTGGGTTACTTGTGGATTATTGTGATGTTTTTATCAGCTGTTTGAACACTCATTTTGACGGCACCCATTCACTGCAGAGGATCCATTGGTGAGCAAGTGAGATAGCGCTCAATTTCTCCAAATCTGTTCTGATGAAGAAACAAACTCATCCATATCTTGAATGGCCTGAGAATGAGTAAATTTTCACCAAATTTTTATTTTTGGCTAAATTATTCCTTTAACTCCCCTTTATACATTGCCTTTGTTCTCTGAAAGTTAAACATTTGCTTATCTTACAAAAAACGTTGTTGAATAATTGAGATGTAGCAAAAAGAATTGAAACATATTACAGTAAACGTGAAGCAGGCATGATTTGCCCATCAAACTTGAGATGGTAAATGTGAGATGGCTCATCATTATTTTATGTGCTTTTTTAATTGCAGCTGACAGATTGTGCCCGTTTTTCTCTTGTTTTCCAGCTGTTGCTGATTTAATTTGTACTCAGACTGGAAAGAGGAAGATTATGTGTCAAGCTGTAAAATACAGAACTCCATTTAAATACTTCCAGCCATCAATCCATATTTAATCAGAGTCATTTTCACCAGCACCAGCTAATTTAGCTGGAAATGTGTGAATTAACCCCAGTGACTGACACTCTTTATCCATTTATTTGCAATAGAGAAGAACACATGCATGCACTGATAATTTGACGATGGGATTGAACCATTGTGGTGGTGTCATGGTTTTTACTGGACACAAATAAAGGAATAAATGCTAACCTTACATTAATTTTCTAGAGAAAATTTGATGGTGTTTGCATGTGGAAAATGTATCTTGTATTTCTAAAAGCTTTTGAACAGTAAGATTTTTAATGTGTTTTAAAGAAGTCTCTTCTGCTCACCAAGCCTGCATTTATTTGATTCAAAGTACAAAAATAGTAGATTTTTAATACATTTTTACTATTTTTTTAGTTTTTTATTTGAATATGTTTTAAAATATATGAATAAACATTTATTTGCTGCTAAAACATTTATTATTAATAATATTATGTTGAAAACAGCTGAGTATTTTTTTTCTTCAATGAATAAAAAGTTCAGAAGAACAGCATGTATCTGAAATATAAATCTTTTAACATTATAAATATCTTTATCATCACTTTTGATCAATTTAAAACATCTTTGCTAAATAAAAGTAGTAATTTTTGCTATTTCTTTCAAGATTTTGAATGGTATAGTGATTGTTACAAAAGCTTTTTTTATTTCAGATAAATGCTGATCTTTGGATCTTTCTATTCATCAGAGAATCCTGAAAAATGCACTCAACTGTTTTAAATATTGATAATAATAGTAATAATAATAATAATAAATGTTTCTTAAACAACAAAGCAGCATATTAGAATGATTTCTGAAGGATCACGTGACACTAAATCCTGGAGTAATGATGCTGAAACTTCAGCTTTGATCACAGAAATAAATTACATTTTAAAATATATTCAAACAGAAAGCAGTTATTTTAAATAGCAAAAAAAATATTTCAAAATTTGTACTATTTTTGCTATACTTCAGATTAAATAAATGCAGGCTTGCTGAGCAAAGGAGACTTCTCACAGTTCAAAAACTATTGACTGGTAGTGTTTTTTTTTTTTGTTTTTTGTTTTTTCAACTACCAAATAGGATTTTAATATGTAAATACTATTAAAAATATATAAAAAAAGGATCAGTAAGTCATGGCAACTCATGTTTTTACACTTAGAGCAATTTCAAGTTACGTGAAGTGTAACTATTTTTAATTTATTGTTCTTAATGTAATCTAAGTTTAGATGCACAATCAAGATGATTATAATTAAAACTTTAATTTGAAGTCGATGGAAATTCATCCATGATGATTTAATGAATTTGACGTACAGTATCATTTATCTTTATAGCATGAATATGCGAATGGTTTGTTAAAATAATGAAGTTTTTTTTTTTTTTTTAAGTAAAACAGTATCATAATTATTGTTATCTGCTCGATATATATCCAAGTGACAGATAAAAATGAAATGCCAATGGCAATAGAACAAACATGTTTAAGGTTGATAGAACATATTGGACTGTTCTTGAGTTATAAGTACATACTGTAATAATATATAAGCCTTGAATGTTGAAAGTATTGAAAGTGACAGTCTGTGAGCCAAGAACATTGCCATGGTTACTTGAACAATGAGTGCTTTCTGCTCAAGGAGAGCCACACAGTGTCTACATGGAGAAAGTTCTGATCTGCCCGGCGATACCATCTCATGGGCTTCACACAGCCTCTAATTAAAAGGATGAAGAGACACTTACTATGTGTTAATTGTTCTTTGAATCCATATGTTCCAAGAACTATTATCAGTGCAGCGATGCGTGAACTCTTTACTCCTACAAGTTCAGAACGATGAGATTTTATTAGAATTGAAAAGTGTTTGCAGCACATTATAAAAGATTGTTATTACTTCACTTTCATGTGGCATAAATGCTGTTGTCACTCTCACAGCAGTCTATAGGTCTTTGCCTGCTTTCATGGTTAGCTACCTGGAAATATAGAATTAAGGCTTTCTGGAAAACAAAAGACTTTTAGTTTACGTCAATGGCAATTTTGAGCTCATTTATGCTTTTCTTATGAAACACAGCTTGTAGTAATGGACCTACTTTGAAAACAAAGCAAAATATACTCATTATACCTTGATTTAATTGTACTTAATTAACTTTTTTCAAGGCGTTAACAAAGAACTGTATAATTACAAAACAGTACACTTTTTTACTTCTGCCAAAATACACTAAAACATGTAGAGAAATTCTAATATTAATTCCTTAAAGGGATAAATCACCCCAAAATGACAATTCTGTCATTAATTACTCACTCTCATGTTGTTCCAAACCCGTAAGACATTTGTTCATCTTCAGAACACAAAAGAAGATATTTTTAATGAAATATGAGAGTTTTTTTTTTTTACCCTGCATAGACAGCAACACAAATGACACATTCAAGACCCAAAAAGGTAATAAGGACATCGACAAAATAGCCCATGTGACATCAGTGGTTCAACCTTAAAGTTATAAAGTTACAACAATACTTTTTGTGCACAAAGAAAACAAAAATAACTTTATTCAACAATTTGGTGAGTAATTAACAACAGAATTTTTATTTTTGGGTGAACTATCCCTTTAATTATTATTAAATAACATACGAAATGTGACAAAATAAACTTTAACACTATGTAAACTTTAGCATTATGTCCCCCAAATTAACATAACCATGTCAAAATTAAATGAATAAATATATAATGTAAATAATGCATTAAAAAAATCTAAGAAAGAAAGACAACGTGTTGCATTGTTGTTTTAATATATATATATATATATATATATATATATATATTTTTTTTTTTTCCGTTTTCATTTTTCACTTTTAGTTGGTTTTAATTTTTTTAAGTAACTTTGTCATGTGCTTTTGACATTTGTTTCTGTTTCATTTTCCATTTAGTTTTCATTAAGAAAGAAAGAAACAAAGACATTTCATGTTGTGTTATTGTTGCTTTTATAGTTTTTTCTATTTTATAGTTAATTTTCATTTTTGTCAGTTTTAAGTAACTTTGTCATGTACTTTTGTCATGTTTCCATTTAATTTTCCACTTAATTTCCATTCATAAAAAATAAATAAAAGAGTAAGACAACATTTAATGTTGCATTGTTGTTGTTTTCATATTTTTATATTTTTAGTTTTTAATAACTTTGTCATGTGCTTTTGTCATTTGCTTCCATTTATTTATTTATTTATTTAATTATTTTAAATTACGCCTTTCACCAAAATAAACTAAAACATTTTATTCAAAATTCTAAAATGTATTAATTATTAATAAATAACATACAAAAATGTGACACGATTTTGTCATGTGCTTTTATCATTTCTTTTTTCTTTCCTCGTGCTATTTTTAATTTATTAACCTTTCTGGAAAACTAAAATATATTGTGTGTTTTAGTCCATGCCTGTAGCTTTACTCTCATGCACTCTTAAAAATAAAGGTGCCTCACGATGCCATAGAAGAACCTTTTTGTCTAAATGGTTCCATAAAGAACCTTTAACATCTGAAGAACCTGTCTGTTCCACAAAAGGTTCTTTGTGGCATATAGGGTTCTTCAGATTATAAAAAAGCAAGAAATGGTTACTTAAAGAACCTTTGACTGAATGGTTCTTTGTGGAACCAACAATGGTTCTTCTATCTATGGCATTGCTTGAAGAACCTTTTGAAGCACCTTTATTTTTAAGAGTGTATATATGAACACAGCAATATGCTTTAAAAAACGATTTCATAGTGGACATTATCTGAACGCAAAGTAAAATCCATTCCCACTATCTTGTTGCTTTGCATTTGCAGTGTTTGTAAAGGGAAAGACAACATTTCATGTCTTGCATAATTATGATGCTGAATTCACAGCCATGCGGCAGTCAGTGTATGTAAACAGTTTCATCTGAACACATTTAATGTCATCACACATATATTCTGTCTGGAAGGAGACACATCACTGGAAATGAGCACAGCTGAAAAAGACTTCAATTTACATTTTCTTTTCATTTACGTTTTTTCCTGCTGCATATGCACATACCTATAACACAAATAAGACCTGTTTACAGTAAAACGCTCACTGCAGAAGCACCATAATGGAAAAGTAAAGATAGATATACGACCAGCAAACGAGACTCGAGATGGTGTAATGATGAATGTCCGTCTGCCAATCAGCGCAGAGGGAGGAGACAGACAAACAGGAGCACTGTTGGGACAATTATTCAATTAGATGACCTGACATCTTCTCTCACACTGCTTTCAGCCGTAGCATAATGTTTACCCTCATTACACACAGCCTGCAGCGAATCCAAGGTCAGTGCAACCAAAGACAAACTTCATCTTCACTTCACACCGATGCTAATGTTTCAAAACACCCTGGCTTTAGTCCAAAACCTACCGAGAGCCCTATGTAGGCTGTACTTTAGGGCATTAGTGCACCCCTGGTGCAAAAGCTGTTCCAAAATATAGGACGTTTAATAATGTTGGCTTAGAAAATACCTTGTTTTGGTCAAATTCTTAGGCAGCCTCTACTTGCACATAAGGGTTAGTATACACAAAAATAGTGCAATCCAATTAAAGATGAACTATTGCTTATTAGTGTATTACATTTAGGTGGTCCCTATGTAGGGAGTTTGGAATAGTCACTAACAAGGTTCCATTTGAGTTTAAATGTTACAGTCAAGCCCGAAATTATTCATACCTCTGGCAAATTCTGACTTAAAGTTACTTTTATTCAACCAGAATTTTTTTTTTTTTTTTTTTTTTTTGACCGGAAATGATACAGGCTTCTCCCAAAAGATAATAAGACAATGTACAAGAGGGCATCATTGTGGGAAAAAAAAAAAAAAAATTCTCAGCTTTTATTTACATTTGAACAAAAAGTGGCATGTCCAAAATTATTCATACCCTTTGCGAACTGTCAGTCTATGGGAAAATCCAAAGTTCTATACCATTCCAAATAGTCCAAGCTGTTCTAAAGCATCCTAATTACCCGGATTCATTGGGAACAGCTGTTTTAATCAACTCAACAGGTGAAAAACAGAAGCTCTCTGCTGTTGGTTTGTGGACAGTCATGGCTAAGACAAAGGAGCTCACTGAGGACCTGTGGCTGCTCACAAGTCAAGAAAGGGCTATAAGACCATATCTAAAGTTCCAGTGGCTACAGTGCAAAGTATTATTAAAAAACACAAGACTATCCGCACTGTGAAAAATCTCAGAGGACATGGTCGGAAGCCAAAAGTGACACCTGTGCTGGCCAGGAGGATAGTGAGAGAGGTAAAAAAAGAATCCAAGGATCACCACCAAGGCCATCCTGATGAATCTGGGCTCTGCTGGTGGCATCATCTCAAGACTTCTGGTCTTCTGTTTTATGGTCAGATGAAACAAAAATTGAATTGTTTGGCCACAATAATGTAGCCTTCATTTGGCATAAAAAGGAGAAGCCTTCAACCCTAAGAACACCATCCCCACTGTCAAACATGGTGGTGGAAACCTTTTTTTTTTTTTTAGCCTGTGGACCAGGGAACCTAATCACATTAAATGGCACCATGAAAAAGGAGCAATGCATCAAAATTCTCAACAACAACATCAGGCAGTCTGCAGAGAAACTTGGCCTTGGGCACCAATGGACATTTCAGCACGACAACGACCCAAAACACACAGCAAAAGTGGTAAAGAAATGGTTAGAAGACAAAAACATTAACATTTTGCAGTGGCCCAGCCAGAGTCCTAACTTAAATCCAATTGAGAATCTCTGGAGGGAGCTAAAGATCAGGGTGATGGCAAGGAGACCCTCCAACCTGAAAGAGCTGGAGCTCATCGCTAAAGATGAATGGGCAAAAATACCATCAATACAAATATTGATGTAATAGCAAATAAATGCTTTTCTATTGATTATTGAGAGAAGGGTATAAATAAGTTTGGACATGCCACTTTTTGTTCAAATGTAAATAAGAGCTGAGAAATATATATTATATTAAATATATACAATGATGCCTCTGTACATTGTCTTATTATCTTTTGGGAGAAGCCTGTATCATTTTCGGTCAAAAAAAAAAAAAAAAAACTTGCTGGTTATATAAAAGTAACTTTAAGTCAGAATTTGCCAGGGGTATGAATAATTTCGGCCTTGACTGTATATATGCAGTTGACAGCAATGCCGCTCACTAGGTTTTGGAACACACCCTATGTGCTTTCTGTACTTGTTTTGCTAGGAAACCTTGGACGAGTTTTGTACAGAAGATTGCAGAGTTTACATTAATGAAGTTTGTGATGTGTGATTCATTACAGCACAGTGCCATCATTCACTGCGGTGCGAGATAACGCTTATCCTGAGGCATCTGTGCACAGAGTGATGGAACATGCTTTGTGAAGAAATAGATTAACAATTAATTTGCATTAATAATTAAAACCAATTAAACAGGGAACTGTACATGTCATTGCTTAAAGAGTTCATTGGTTTAACAAAGTCCAGCCAAACACCTCAGGTGATTAGATACACACGGTTGTTCAAATACTATTTTATTAATAATTTGAATTAGTTTTTATTTGAAAGTTTTCTGTTTTTCTTTCTTTTTCTTTTTTGTTTGTTAAAAATTATATTTAATTTAAAAATGATATATATATATATATATATATATATATATATATATATATTATTTTAGTAGTTATTTTAGTACATCAAGTAAACAGAATTAAAATGGAAATAATAGTTTGGCAAATAGCTGAAAGAAAACAGTTTAAGTTTGTTTGTTTTATTTATTTATTTATTTTATAGTGTTTTTAATAGAATTTTATAAACATAATTTGCAATATAATCCTGCACATGTATTTCCAGGTCAAACTGCTTATTTTGAACAAAAACAAATTATAGGCAATGACACATTATTTTGATTGGCAGCCAGCTGGAACACAAATTAAAAACTCTGAAATCTAAAATAAATGTATTCCATGCATTTCCATAACTTTTTGGTCTCTTTAAACAGCTTTGAGCTTCAAGATGGACATTATACATGAATCGTTTTACATAAGCTGCAACTCAATTTGCACTCTTCTATGATGCTGTGCAATTATGTACTTCACTGGTGATGGGAAAGTATGTATGAGGTATTGGGACATGCAAACACAACATTATTTGCATGTTGATTGTGGCATTGGTGGACATAATGGCAGACAACAGATTTAATTGTTTGATCAAAATTATTGCTAGGGACAAGTTAGTAGTTGCTGGATATTGGTAGAGACATATAGCATCCCTACTAAAATCTATACCCCTGAAAACCCCCTGTCCGACTTTGAAAACTAGAGTCTTGCTACACTAATCATAGTTTAACCATGGTATTTGCAGTAAAACCGTGGTTATGCAAAAAACAAACAAACAAAACACATGGTCTACACTTTTAGTAAAACAATGGTTAATTTTTTCTTAGGGGATTTGAATTTGTGTATACCTTTTTTCTTTCTTCTTTGTTTTGTTCTTGTAATTGCACTGCCTTAATGGTTGTACTGTTTAATTTTAAAAACTTGAAAAAAAGATACACAATACAAGCTCCAATGTCCCCATCTAAATCAAAAGATTCCCGAACCCACGTCGAAGTTCCAATCTAAATCAAATTATTCTCGAACCTGCTCCAAAGCCCCGATCTAAAAAAAAATGATTTTCGATAGCTGTGTGCTGCAAAGTCCTGGTCTGAATCAATTGATTCGTGAACCCGCATCGAAGTCCCAATCGAATTAAAATGATTAGTGATTCGCAATCAAACGGTTTGTGAACCCACTCCCCTAGTCTCAATCTGAATAATGATTCACAAACCATCTTTTCAGATAAGGACTTCGGAGAAATGATTCACAAACACGCTCTGAAGTTCCGATCTGAATCAAAAGATTCACGAATCCTCTCCGAAGTTCCAATCTATCATCTAAATTAAATGATTCGTGAACCTGCGGCGAAGTTCTGATCTAAATAAAGAATTGCACAAACCTCTGAAGTTCTGATCTAAATCAAATGATTTATGATACATGAAGTTTAGATCTAAATTAGACACTTTGCAATACGTGCTTTGAAGTTGTTCTGACTCTAATGATTCGAGAACCAGTTCCGAAATTTCGATCCAAGTCAAATGATTCGCAAATAGCCATACGTGTTTCAAAGTGTTTCAACGAAACGCGCCTTAAAGTCCTGTTCTGAATCAAGTGATTTGTGAATCCGCTCCAGAGATTTGATCTAAATCAAATGATTTGCGCTTTGAAGTCTTGATCTGAATTAATTAATTTGCGATCCGATTGGAGCCTTCAAAACAGTGAATTGTTTAGTGACTCGGTGGTTTAACTGATTCCAAGCTTCGAATCCATCGCTTTACTGTACATGCTTTTTAAAATCATTACAAGCGATGTAGAAATGCGAAAATGAATGGCTCTTTTGTTTGCTAGTGAATCCCTCGAACTGAATGTTCGAAGTCACACGTTTGAATCAATCGGATTGACTCACTCAGTTGATTTGGTTAGCCTGTTCATCTTTTAGTGTCTCCAGCCATGTTTACACGATGCCGTTAGAACTACTACTGGCTTTACTTGCCAGTTTTATGACAATAACTGAATTAAACGAAATAAGTATTGTGTTTACAAATAAAATATCTGTATTTGTCCTCCAAAGATAACACCCAACGCAAATCTACAAACAAATTCAGGTAAGGTAACCGTTTTACTGCTATATAGTAAAACACTCCATTAATATGACGAACTGCACCTCAAAATACATGTTAGATGGTAACAATTGTGCCTTATGTTCAAGTTTTTAAGAGTTTGACCACCGCAGTTCAGTTGACATTTCAGTAAGAAAATCAGTTGAAAACATCCGATCATCTCATGCTATTGAAGTGAATGTTAAATTTATTAGTAAGCCTATTGTAATAAATATTTGAGAAATTGTTGCATCTGATTGTATTAGTTTATATAGAGTGATAGTCTATGTAGAAAGAATGTAAAAAGAGCAAATGGGAGAAGCAGATGAACGCAAAACAGCATAACAACATAAAGTGTAAACTTTATCATTTCCCTCTGCGCAATGCGACGTCGTAGTGACGTCTTTTCCATGTCATTTTTGGACGTCCAATTTCTGTCCATTGATGGGGTTGTTTTGTAACACCAGGCGACGTCTTTTTTTGACGTCTACCGCAGGTCTAATGTTGACGTCGGTGGGACCTCCATGTAAGGGCTATTTATAGTCCAAAAGTGGTGCAAACGTGGTCGTTTGTGGACATCTTTTCAACATTTCACATCTTTTTAACACGTACTTTTTATACAACTTCTATGTAGTCCTATGTTTCAAGAGGGTGGATGACATGTTTTCTGTATTCATTTTCCTGTAGCTTTCTTAGGCTCAGCAGTTTGAACTGGAAATGCATTACACCTTTGTATTATCACCTGCTGCTGAGACAATCAAATGGAGTTTTTGGAAATGATCTTGAACAGTATGCCACCTTCTGAAATAGGACTAGATCATTTTTCCAAAAACTCCATTTGATTGTCTCAGCAGCAGGTGATAAGCATAT
>NC_133375.1:38644537-38698451 GCF_049309525.1 Garra rufa
AAAAATAAATAACTTGATTATAGGCTACTTTAAATAAAATTAAAGCAGCGATGAATGGGCCCTCACACCCGGGTGGCTTTAGAAAAACAGCAAACGGTGGGCAGTATGCTTTTAATACAGTAAATATGGGAGAAATATGTCATAAGTCATTTAAATGTGCCAAACTTGCCGCTGCTAGCTGGTGGCGCTATGCCTATAACTGATTATTGGCATGTAGATGTGTTCAGGCCAGCACTATTATCAAACATATGAAGTTTGGTGCAGATTGACCTTGGTATGTTTGAGTTAGTGAAAGATATGATATATCCTGCTGCCAACAGGTGGCGCTATGATAATATCTGAATATTGGCCTTTTAGTGTCTTCAGGCCAGGACTCTTACCAATCCTGTGAATTTTGAGGCAGATCGGACATTTTACGGCTGAGTTATAACAACTTCTATGTCCATGGCGAAACAACAAACTTTGTCAGGCCGCCACGGACACACCCTTTAACGAAAACTCAAGATCTTCACAATTTAACATCTCTAAGGCCTCTAGATCAGACTGAGCAAATATAATGTTGATATCATTAAATCTCTAGGAGGAGTTTGCTATAAACCTAACCCCCTGCAAGGACTTTAGATAATGCCAACTGTGAACCAAAATGCTACATTTTCCCTATATTCTGATGATGATGATAAGAACATGTAATTCATGATAATAACAAAATGTTATTATTGCTTGCATTACATCCACCAATTCTGCTTAAATGTCATTGTTACCTATCTGTACAATTTGTGTGTGGATATTGCTTTGCTGGTGACTCCTGTTATAAGACATCACTCTTAAGTGCTACATAACTAAGAGTCAATTAGGAAAACGGTGCCCAGTTGGCACATGCATTCACAATAACCCTCTGCCAGTTTGGATTTAAAGTTTACTGAATTGAAAGGGTTAAACTTTAAAATCAACACACAGACACATACACACAATATATAAAATTTTGCCATCCAGTTTCATTTGTTAACATTAACTATATTAGTTAACATGAACAATAATTAAATAGCATTTTTTAATGTTAATAAAAAAGTATTCATATATTGTTTAAAGGTAAATTAGTATATTTTGACATTAGTTCATGTACTGTGAATTAACATGAACATGAACACAGTTCATGTGGGTGTACAGCAATACACAATAAAGTGCTCTATAAACGCTTCATTCTTTCAAAATATATATATATATATATACTCAATATATAAGTTGAGTATTGTAATGGGGCGATATATATATATATATATATATATATATATATATATATATATATATATATAACTCATCTTAAAATGGTAAAATTTTCAGATGTTTTGAACAGATAACAGCAAAGTTTGTTTTGTTGTCAAAGTTTGTCTTGAAATTGTTAGTGTTTTTTTATTGAATATAAAATTTAAATTATGAAAATAAATGTCTATCAATGAAGATACATCGCTCATGCTAAAAAGTTGTATTTTTCTTAATCTTTTGCTATGTGACTGAATAGGACAAGTTCATGGTACAGTTCAGTAAAAAATAAATAAAAAACAACAACTGCAAAATACAAACAATGAAAGAGTTAGTGACCCTTTATATTTTCTCAAAGATCAGACTCTCAAAGATCAGACATATTTATGTAGATTACACTACAGCAATGCGCAATGTGCATCTTCCTCAAAGATGGTCTTAAGCAAAACAGCATGTTCCACTGGTCTCTCTCCCTTTCACCCCTCCCCCCTTCAGTCACTCTTCAGTCACTCTGTAGTGACTCAACACAGACAGTCAGGCCAAGTGAGAGCAGGTTTCTGAGTTCTTTTTTTAATTTTCTTTAATGCATAGAAGCTTGTATAATTATGATATTAACAGCTCTTGCTCAGAATGAATAGATCTTTGTGTGAAAAAAGTTTTAAAGAGTTTGGATGCTGCACTTTAAAGATATAAAAAAATTATGGTTATCTTTTTTACTATATTTTTAAAAAATCACCACGTCAACACTGTTTAAGATATCCCAACTCCGCTCGCAATTTAGCATCTTCAGAATCTTCTCTTCATGTTAAAAAAGTTTGGTGTGAACAGCTTGTTGTTCTTAGTAGGAGTATAAATTTGTTTACAGCCCGATTTTTCCAAAAATCCACATTCAAATCAAAATAGCCGGCTTCCTGTTGGTCGTAGCTAATGGGTTTAATTTAGAAAGTTGTCCAGATTGATGAGAACAATATATTTTCAGAGTTTGGTGACTGTAGGAAAAACTACCCCCCCCCCCCCCAACTTTTGTCAAAAGATGGCGCTATAGAGTGCCTACTCCACACCCATTTATGACATTTGCCAGTGTCTAACTATCATTAATATTGATGTGTGTGTTGAGTTTCATGAAATTCTAAGCATGTTATCTGCCTCGAAAAGACAGGAACCTAATTTTGAAGTTTGACACGTTGCCATGGCAACAGCATTTGATTTATCATCGACCCTTTTTACATATTCTCATCGGCCGTGATTTGACATTATTTTGATGAAGTTTAAAGAAAATCGAGTAAAATTAAGAGGCTGACTTCAAAGCATTTTGAAAATGACACACCTCCTGCTTCCAGTTGGTGGCGCTATAACTTTGACTCATAATAGTCACGTTTATGTAATCGGCATCATACAACGAACAAACTGGTGAAGTTTCATCAGAATCAGGCAATGTGTGCAACAGTTATTAGACACTTTCTGTTTCTCATTTCTCGCCATAACTTTGTCGCCTTGCCACGGCCAAACCGTTCGAGATATCAAAAATCCCCTCACAATTTTGCATCCCCAATGTTTGGTGACAATCCCATGGAAATCCTGGGAGGAGTATATCAAATTCCAGAGCATGCACTTTTTAAACAGCCCTAAATATCTCACTTCCTGTTGGGTGGAGCCCATGACATACAAAAGTTGTTTGGCTCAGTGAGATCTATATGTGTACCGAGTTTCATATCAATACGTGCAAGTATGTGTGCGCAGTACATCAAGTTTTAAAACTGTGTTCCAGGGGGCGCTGTAGAGGCCCTGTACCACGCCAGAGTCCCAGCCTCTGTGGCGTCTGCATGACGGCAGATTCCAACACGTGTGCAAATTTTCAAGAGTTTTTGAGCATGTTAAGGCCCCCATAAGTGCCCAAACGGTTGAAAAAAAAAAAAAGAAAGAAAAAAAAAAGAATCCTTAGAAGAACAATAGGGCCTTTGTCCTTTTGGGCTTGGGCCCTCATAAGAATCCTTAGAAGAACAATAGGGCCCAAGCCCAAAAGGGCGAAATAAAAACTGTTAAAGGAAAACAGGAAAAAAAAAAAAAAACATATGGTCTACCAAATAAATATACAGATAATAAATCTTGTTTGTTTATAAATAATCTGTATTCATATGTATAATCATGTTGATTATTGGCTCTATTTTGTCAAACACATTTACTGCAACTGCCATAGATGTCCAAATGACGTCCAAAAAAAAATAAGACAGATTAGGTCAAATGTTGAACGTCAAAATGTCAAAAACGTCAAAAAAACGTCCAAGTTGAGTCATGGTTGGATGTCCAAATAGTGGACCTAGTTTGGACGTCGAATAGACGTCCAGAATTGGTCATGGACCGACGGACCCAATATAAACGAGATCTGCACGTCTATCCGACGTCCAATGTTTAGTGGGTTAGCTGAACTGTGCACTTATGTTTTAAACACGTCTTACGCTGTACATGTATTAACTGTACGTCCTTGAAAGCACAGTTTTCTAGCTTATTTTTTTTAACTTCTCAGGTAACATCAATGGTGTGGCCTATTTCAGATGCGACCAAAATTAAATCAACAATAGTTAGGACAAAAATATAAGAACAATAGTTGTTGGATATTGGTTCTACACCCTTACAGAAACCTTTCGGTTGTATGTGATAAATGTTTATATGTAAGCATCTAAATTTACGCAATTAAAATGTCATCCTCCTACATTTGTTTCTCGTTTAATGTACTGTCCACTTAGAAATATGGAAGCAAAATGTGTTTTGAATGCCATATCTACTGATGTGACAATTTTAGCCTCATATTTCTCACCATTTTCAACTAAAAAACATTGTGGGTTGTGGATAATATTAGCATGAAAGCAAGCATGCAAGCACACATATGTACTTCAGAAATACGCTAGAAATAGTATGCTCTCCAGGCACCATGGCATACTATTTTCAACCTACCTGTACTATGTTCTGAGATCCATTAATCTGTTTAGGTTGAGTAGCATGTGAATTCTATTTGGGTTTTCTTTGCAGAAACTTAAGTGTGACAGAAAAGCAAGTGAAAACAGATGAGATGAAACCAGCAAATATCGACAGTACTTTATTGTCCGTCGAGAGGTCATCTTTAGCTTTACAGACATTTACTTAATGAGAGCAGACATGCTGGAGATCAGATCTATTTTCCAGCGCTCATGTGTGGAGGAGGATAGGATGGTTGTCTATATCCTGCCACTGTCTTTCTAATAATGGACAGACTTATTCTGGTGCAAAGGAACGGTTTTAACTGAAAGCTCATTGACAGTCAGTGGTAGTATTGAAGTTGTCCTGTGCATCAGTTCCTTATCAATTCCTTCAGTCACATCTGAGATATTCTTGTGTGTCAAAATGATGCAGTCATTGTAAAAAATGATGTTGTGTTATATTGCACAGACACGCTTTTGTCTTCCACTATGAATTTTTAGTACGCTATGCATATAAATTCGACTTGCATATTTCAATTATGCACTCTTAATGGACATTTGAAATGCATGCACTGCGCTTGCACTTGATATACCCACTTGTAATATTTTGAAAAAAAAAAGATAAACATAGTAATTGCTTTTTATCTCACAATTCAGATTGCTTTCTAGCAATTTATATTGATATAGTTTATATCCCAAAAATCTTGAGTTTCTGTAAAAAATAGATATAAACTCAGAGTTATACACTCTATTATAAATATAAATTCTGAATTGTAAGATGTAAACTTAGAATTGTGAAGGAAAAATCAGTTTACAGTATATATTGCATGTTCTGACTTTTTTCCCTCAAAATTGTTTGAATTTGTTTGAATTTGAAAGCCACATTTCTAGCATTTGCAAAACCGCATTTTACCATCTTAAAAATATATCGAAATTACGACCTATGCTATCAGTGCCAAATGCTGAAACATTAATTCATGCGTTCATGACCTCAAGGGTAGATTATTGTAATGCTTTATTGGGTGGTTGTTCTGAACGCTTAATAAACAAACTCCAGCTGGTCCAAAATGCAGCAGCTAGAGTGCTTACTAGAACTAGAAAGTATGACCATATTAGCCCGGTTCTGTCAGCACTGCATTGGCTCCCTATAAAACATCGTATAGATTTTAAAATCTTGCTAATCACTTATAAAGCCCTATCGCATTATAGTCCCTCACGTCCGCTGCGTTCTCAAAATTCTGGCAATTTGATAATACCTAGAATATCAAAATCAACTGCCGGTGGCAGATCATTTTCTTATCTAGCGCCTAAACTCTGGAACAATCTACCTAACACTGTTCGGGAGGCAGACACACTCTGTCAATTTAAATCTAGATTAAAGACACATCTCTTTAACTTGGCTTACACATAAAAACATTAACACATTCCTATAATTCAAATCCGTTAAAGGATTGTTAGGCTGCATTAATTAGGTAAACCGGAACCGTAAACACTTACCATAACACATGATGCACTCGTTGCATCGTAAAAAGAATGGCATCTACGCTAATATGGATGTCAACCAGATGAGCTCCAGAGACGATCCGATCACTAAAGACCTTGCCAACCTAGACGGCCATCGGCGCTACACCACAGGAACCTGATGAGTTCTCTACAATCGGACATTGGTACAAACTGCTGGTTTCGTCTGGCCAGAGGAGAACTGGTCCCCCAACTGAGCCTGGTTTCTCCCAAGGTTTTTTTCTCCATTTCTGTCACCTGTGGAGTTTTGGTTCCTTGCCGCTGTCGCCTCTGGCTTGCTTAGTTGGGGACACTTTCCAGCGATATCGTATACTATTTGAACTGAACTGACAATGATATCACTGAATTCATTGATGAACTGCCTTTAACTGAAAATGTATTATTTACAATAATGCGTTACTTACACACTATGGTGCTGTTTAAATACTGTGCAGTTGCTTTGACACAATCTGTATTGTTAAAAGCGCTATATAAATAAAGGTGACTTGACTTGACTTGAATTTGTAAGTTTATGTGCAACTATAAAAAAAAGCTAAATTGCAAGAAAAAAAGTCAAAATTGTAAGATAATAACTGCATTTTTTAAACAAAAGCTTCTGAACAAGCTTCCCTTTTTTCTATGTTTAGTGTGGTAAAAAAAAAAGGTAAAAAATAAAGTTGCGCATATACACTACCAAGTTTTTTTTTTATTATTTGTTCCAAAATACAGCAAAAACAGTAAGATTTTGAAATAGTTTTACTATTTTGAAAAACGTTTTTATTTAAATATATTTAAAAATGTAATTTATTCAAGTGATTTCAAAGCTGAAATTGTAGCATCATTACTCCAGTAACTATTCTAATATTCTGATTTGCTGCTCAAAAAACATTTATTATTATGTTGAAAACAGCGGAGTAGAATTTTTTCAGGTTTCTTTGATGAGTAGAAAGTTCAGAAGAACAGCATCTCCCTGAAATAGAATTTTTTTGACATTCTTTTTCATCACTTTTGATCAATTTAAAGCATCCTAAATCCTTAAAGCATAAATAATGATAGTAAAGTAAATAGTAAATATATTTCACAATATTATTGCTTTTGGCTGTATTTTCGACCGAAATGGTGAGCAGAAGAGATTTCTTTGAAAAATATTAGACATTTTTTTTATACACATATTATACACAAAACTTTTGACTGGTTGTGTATGTGAAATAAAACTAATTAAAATATATGAGAGGTCTCAGAATATTCTAAGATAACCCTGAACTCCTCATCTAAACCCAAGTATGTTTAAACAAGTATTCAAATTGAATAATGTAGCTCTTATTTAAGCCCCTTTTAGAATCATATTTCACAAAGTCCAAAATGCATAAGTCCTGAGCTACTTTTATAGCTACTAAAGATATTCTGATGTTCTGTGACATGCTTTGCTTAAAGGGACTGTTCATCATGTTAAGCTTTAAGCAAGAAAGTTCTGTCATCATTTACTCAGCCTCACATCAAACTTTTTGTCCATCAATATATCCATCATCCCTTGACATATTGTATACGATGAGTGAATAAAGGATGACACAATTTTCATTTTGCTGAAATATTCTTTTAGTAGTAATTCCTTGTGGTTAGTGCAGGTTTTTTTTTTTCATTATCATTATCATAAAAGGACATTGTGATCTAGTTAGATGCAATTTATTAGTCATCCCATGCTTTTTGACTTAAATCAAAAAGGCCAAACGTAGAAGAACCACAATCATAGGACCATTAAAGAACAAAAGACTTCAAAAATAAAACCATTCACTCCTTGTTGACGTTTACAGCTGTTTTTTCGGTCTCTTAATCACCGTCTCGTTGTATAAAAGTAATTTATAACTTGGATGTACTGTTTAAAAATTTTAAAAACAGTTTTATGGATGGTCAGCTTATCAAATTTATAATATTCTGCAGCCCGCTGATCAACATTCTGATTGCCGCCTGAGTGAATTCATTTCCATGCCAAAAGAAATAAATTGCAGGGTGTTCGATTTATCATAGGTGATGGGATAAACAGGGTAAGTCATTTAAGTTTTTTTTTTTTCTTCTTTTTTAGTCTTAGTATAAAAGCATGTCCAAATAAATAGAGCTATCCGCTATCAGGAACAGCATGTATTGGTATGGATGAAGGAACCCAGGCGATGATAGACAGCCGTGAAAGAGTTTGATATGAAATTCAAGCTCATTTTGTAGTTTTCTCTCCCAATTATTCCTTTTCGTGTTCTGTTACATGCAAAAAGAAAATGGTTTTGGGGCATTTTGCTTGTTTGAGGGCCGTCGTTGATGCCAGGCTTTCATGAAAAATGCCCAGTGTTTTGCAACCATTATAGTCTCACACAAACATTTTACCAATCGTTTGCTTGTTTCCAGCGTCCTGTGTTTCAGGACATGCCTAAATACAAATTCAGCCCGTGATGCAGAGCTTTGAAAGATATCATGCATATTATATTCCTAAATTCCCTGTTTTCTCAGAAAGTGCTTCTTTCAGATACAGGGCATGCTGGGATGCATTATGCAAAAGAATGTGTATATCCACTCCCTTGTGTGCTGAGACGAGTGACCGCAGGCGCTTTATGAGAAGGGTACCAGAGTTGCATTGCAGTCCCTCCATCACTTCAATATTCAAGAGACTCTGTTAAATAACATGTAGCGCTGCATATATTTCCTCAGCCTCTCCTATTTCCTTGCCCCCAGAATACATTTCTCCTCAACCTGCTGTCTGCAGATGAGAGATTGATGGACACGCAGCATAGCTTTTCACGCTTGCTGTAGCAATTAGAATATATGCAGGAGACAGACCTGATCTGTGAGCGGCGACAGGCTGTCAGGTGTAAGTAAGGCTGACGTTTAGTGGCCCGGCCCAGCTAGAACGACACGGGCTTCATAGGAGAGGACGCCACGCTGTCGAGAGCAAATAGTAATCTGAAACACATCTGACTTTCAGTCTATTTTTTTTTCTTTCTTTTCTAAACCCCCTTTGAAAAAATGACCATTGTAACCATAGTTTCCATGCCATTAATACAGTTAGTATGTAGGTTGGTATATTGGTACGTGGTTGGTGTTGGGGGATTAGAATGTTCCTATGGATTTATTATGTACTAGGGTGGTTGTGAGAGATGGAATGTAACAATGGTGTTGCTACAGTGGTTTTGGGGGTAAGTATGTCGCTATATATTTGCTAGGGTGGTTTTGACAGTTAGTATGCTGCTATGGAGTTACTAGATTGTATTTGGTGGTAAGTATGTTGCTAAAGAGCAGTGTTTCTCAACCCTCGTCCTGGGCGCCCCCAACACTGCACATTTTGTATGTCTTCCTTATTTGACACACCCATTTCAGGTCCTGGAGATGTTTTCTAATGAGCTGATGACTGCAATCAGGTGTGCTTGATTAGGGAGACACACAAAATGTGCAGTGTTGGGGGCGCCCAGGACCAGGGTTGAGAAACACTGCTATAGAGGATTTGGGGTTAATATTACAATATGGAGTTGCTAGGGTGGTTTTGGGGGATTAGTATGTTGCTATGGTGTTAGGCTGGGTAGAATGTTGCAGTATTGTTGCTAGGGTTGTTTTGGGGAGTTAATATGATATGGAATCGCTAGGGATGTTTTGGGGGTTTAATATAAGGATATGGAGCTGTTGGGTTGTTTTTAGGGGTTAATATTATGATATGGAGTTGCTAGGGTTGTTTGAGGGGATTAATGTTATAATATGGTTTTGCTTGGGTGGCTTTAGTGCAGGGGTGCCCAACCCTGTTCCTGGAGATCTACTATCCTGCAAAGTTCAGCTCCAACCCAGAAGAAACACACCTGAACCAGCTAATTTATTAATTAATCTCTTAAGTAGCACTTGATAATTACAAACAGCTGTGTTGGAGCAGGGCTGGAACAAAAATCTGCAGGTAGGTAGATCTCCAGGAGCAGGGTTGAACAGCCCTGCTTTAGTGGGTTAATATGATGGTATGGAGTTGCTAGGGTGCATTTTGGGGTTAATATGATGATGTGGAGTTGCTAGGGTGGTTTTGGGGGTTAGTATGTTGCTATGGAGTTGCTAGGGTGGATTTGGGGGGTTAATATGATGATGTGGAGTTGCTAGGGTGGTTTTGGAAGGTTAATATGATGATATGCAGTTGCTAGGGTTGTTTTAGGGGGTAATATGATAAAAAGTTGCTAGGGTTCTTTTGGGGGCGTTAATATGATGTGGAATTGCTAGCGATCTTTAGGGGGGTTAATATGATGATATCGAGTTGCTAGGGTTATTTTAAGGGGTTAATATTATAACATGGAGTTGCTAGGTTGGCTTTAGTGGGCTAATATGATGGTATGGAGTTGCTATGTTTTTTTTGGGGGGGGGGGGTATTTGATATAGAGTTGCTAGGGTTGTTTTAGGGGATTCATATTAGAATATGGACTTGCTAGGGTGGCTTTAGTGGGTTAATATGATGACATGGAGTTGCTATGGTTGTTTGGGGGGGGGTTAGTATGTTGTTATAGAGTTTCTCTGGTGGATTTAGGGGGTTAATATGATGTTGTGGAGTTGCTAGGGTGGTTTTGGGGGTAAGTATGTTGCTATAGTGTTGCTAGGGTAGATTTGGGGGGTTAATAAGATGATGTGGAGTTGCTAGGGTGGTTTTGGGGGGTTAATTTAATATATAGTTGCTAGGGTTGTTTTATGGGATTAATATTATAATATGGAATTGCTATGGTTGTTTTGGGGGGGTTAGTATGTTGCTATAGATTTGCTCTGGTGGGTTTGGGGGGGTTAATATGATGATGTGGAGTTGCTAGGGTGGTTTGGGGGGTTTATATGATATGGAATTGCTAGGGATGTTTAGGGGGTTGATATAATGATATGGAGTTTCTAGGGTTATTTTTGGGGTTAATGTGAGGATATGGAGTTGCTAGGGTGGTTTTGGGGGTTAGTATGTTGCTATGGAGTTGCTAGGGTGGATTTGGGGGGTTAATATGATGATGTGGAGTTGCTAGGGTGGTTTTGGGGGTTAGTATGTTGCTATGGAGTTGCTAGGGTGGATTTGGGGGGTTAATATGATGATGTGGAGTTGCTAGGGTGGTTTTGGAAGGTTAATATGATGATATGCAGTTGCTAGGGTTGTTTTAGGGGGTAATATGATAAAAAGTTGCTAGGGTTCTTTTGGGGGCGTTAATATGATGTGGAATTGCTAGCGATCTTTAGGGGGGTTAATATGATGATATCGAGTTGCTAGGGTTATTTTAAGGGGTTAATATTATAACATGGAGTTGCTAGGTTGGCTTTAGTGGGCTAATATGATGGTATGGAGTTGCTATGTTTTTTTTTGGGGGGGGGGGTATTTGATATAGAGTTGCTAGGGTTGTTTTAGGGGATTCATATTAGAATATGGACTTGCTAGGGTGGCTTTAGTGGGTTAATATGATGACATGGAGTTGCTATGGTTGTTTGGGGGGGGTTAGTATGTTGTTATAGAGTTTCTCTGGTGGATTTAGGGGGTTAATATGATGTTGTGGAGTTGCTAGGGTGGTTTTGGGGGTAAGTATGTTGCTATAGTGTTGCTAGGGTAGATTTGGGGGGTTAATAAGATGATGTGGAGTTGCTAGGGTGGTTTTGGGGGGTTAATTTAATATATAGTTGCTAGGGTTGTTTTATGGGATTAATATTATAATATGGAATTGCTATGGTTGTTTTGGGGGGGTTAGTATGTTGCTATAGATTTGCTCTGGTGGGTTTGGGGGGGTTAATATGATGATGTGGAGTTGCTAGGGTGGTTTGGGGGGTTTATATGATATGGAATTGCTAGGGATGTTTAGGGGGTTGATATAATGATATGGAGTTTCTAGGGTTATTTTTGGGGTTAATGTGAGGATATGGAGTTGCTAGGGTTGTTTTTGGGGGTTAATTTGAAATGGAATTGCTAGGGTGGTTTTGGGGGATTAGTATGTTTATGTGGAGTTAATAGCATGGTTTGGGGGTTAGAATGTTGCTATAGTGTTCCTAGAGTGGTTTTAAGGGGGCTATGATATGGAGTCACTAGGGTGGTTTTGGTGGGGTTAGTATGTTGCTATGGAGTTGCTGGGGTGATTTAGAATGTTAGTATGTTGATATGGAGTTGCTAAGGTGATTTAGAAGGTTAGTGTGTTGATATGGAGTTGCTGAGGTGTTCTGGTTGGTTAGTAGGCTATGTTGCTATGCAGTTGCTAGAATGGTTTTGTGGGGTTATTTTAATGCTATGTTGGTTTCGGGGGGTTAGTATGTTGATATGGTGTTGGTAAGGTGTTCTACGTGGGTCAATATACTGATATTCAGTTGCCATGGTGTTGGGGGGTCACTTAAATTATTAGCACAAGGAACAGTTTGAGCACAAGGCACTCTTGTAGCTCGAACAGAATGAGTTCCGCACAGGAACCTTTAGTACTTGGCTTTGGAGTTCGTACCAATGGCACTTTGTGTGAGCAACAATGCAGCAGCGCAACACTAAAGAGAGTTCATCAGCCATTTCACAGTGGAAAGATTCATGTGAAAAGATGTCATCACACTGGGGTTTTTGAAAGTTATAATAAAGCGATCTTTGATTTAACAAGAGTAACAGTCATGAAAGGTCTGTTATTTCTAGCTTTGGCGTCTCTAGTTGCTCCGCTGGTCTTATGACAACACTCCTGCCGAATTTCTATCGCCAGCAAATTAAATCTTCCATTGCTGGATGTGTTTGAACTGTCTCCTCTCCTCACACTCCTTTTAGTCTGACAACACTTCTCTCCCCTTTCATTTTCTGCACCGTGTGATCAAATTGCTTTTGATGTGACATCATTCTTTCCCAGTGTTATTTACCGGAGTGTCAGTCGGGGTCTCGGCAGACATCCGCGCCATGCTCTTAGCTCAGAGACTCCGGGAAAATGTTTTCCCGATTGATGTCGTGCGTCTCGTTCTGTGGTCACACACGGGAGAGACTCCCATTCAGAAATCCCCCCCGTGATGGATTGGTCTCAGACTAGAGTCTTTGCTTTTGATGCTACAGCCGTTTGCTGGTCAGAAGGGAATGATGGAACCACTGCAAAGAGAATCCGCAATCTTTATTTATCACCACACAAGCATGTGGAATTTGTGGAAATGTTGACATAGAGCAACACTAGGATCTTACTATGGGGACAGTCCACCTGGAGTTGCCTGGTGCCTTCCTCAAGGGTATAAAGATGATTGAACTTTTAGTCTTAAACCATACATAGACATTCATGCATTTGGCAATTGCTTTTGTCCAAAGAGATTTACATTGCATGCTGTACAAAGCATAAAAATCATAAGGAATTTATCAACTCTGCTTTTGCTTCCTTTTAAATCAGAAATTAAATTCAATTCCTTTGGCAATTTATGAAAACCTTCAGAAGTAAATAGACCTAAAAGAATGCTTGCAAATGTGTGTTTACATAGATTTTTCAATAATTTTTCAGTTCTTTTAGACATTCCAAATGCATTGCATTGAGTTAAAGGTGCCATAGAATGGAAAACTGTATTTACCTTGGCATAGCTGAATAATAACAGTTCAGTACATGGACATCCCATACCATGAGTCTCAAACACCATTGTTTCCTCCTTCTTATATAATTCTGGTGATTGCAAAAGACTGCTGAAAAAGAGGCCAATTCCAACATAACACCGACTATTACGCAATAGTCTCGGGATCATTAATAGTCACGCCCCCAACATTTGCATAGCGGAGTCATTAGAAGTTCTGAGGGGAAGGCTATTGTGAAAAAAACAAAGTGAGGACAATAGCTAAAATGGCAGATCATGAAAATAAATGTTATGTTCCAGGTTGTACAGAGGATGTTAAGTGCAGGGATGGGATGGTGTCTGTACTCAGAAAGGCACGGAAAACAAATAATCGATCTAATAAAATAAGGCGAGCCACTAAATGACAGAGCATGTGCAATCACAAATCTCAAAAGTGAAAGTAAAATGTTATTGTGCATTCAAAATGGCAGTTTCAATGCCCCACATATTAATTGCGCCTCGAGCTCCGTAATTAAAATAAAGATTTTCCTCCATGTGTTTCCTTCTTGCTGTGTGAGAGCTAAATTAGCCGCACTGTGAAACAGCCAATCAGAGCAGAGCTCATCATTATTATTCATGAACCCTCCAAATAAGGTAATAACAGACCATTTAATTCTAGGGACAATACAATACATATTTTTAAAGGCCGTTTTCTCAAAATGACTTTTTTCTCGTACACTGAGCCATAAGTCTCCACTTCAGTAGCACTTACACACACCAAACTTTACATTTTTATTCCTGTCTATATCCTGTAGGTTTTTACAGAGGGATTTGTTTATATATAATTAGCTTGATTTTATACAACATTTTATTCCCTAAAAAAAATAAAATAATAATAAATAAAAAATACTTTGTTTTCTGTCTGTTCTAAGTTTTTTTGGAATTATGGAGTGACAATTTGAGATACCAAAAATTCCCTCTGTAAAAACATTTGACTCTAATATGTCAAAAAAAATCAAACAAGAATTTTGACTTTATCTGACTTCATCAGTGTCGATTTTTGTACTAGAAATCTATGCAAAATAGAGCATATTTCATTAAATAATGGCTCATTTGCACATTTAAACCTAATGGTGATAACTATTAGTTAATTTTTCTGCTCTATTCACCTGCAGTGTCTTGCCTTAAAGGGTTAATTTAGGATAATTTTATGACAAGAAAATGACTAACATTCCTGTGAACTATGGCAGAACTGTTAACAGAAGTAACAGCAACATATTACAGACATTTACAGTCTCTTCACGGCCCGGCCGACTCACTTTGAGGTCACCCAGAGGAATAGACCCCACATCAGGGTGAGAATAGAGGGAAGCAGCTGTGGATTTCACAGTAAGCTTCTCCTTGCCTTAACCTCGCTCCCAGCACCAGGGTCCAGTATGTAGTGAATCAATAGCTTTCTGGCCTGCCTATGGGCCTCCACACATCTCGCTCTAAGCTCAGGGTTAATGACTTGTGACACGTTTAATTCCCAGAATGCCCTGCGTGTCGCACTTGGACTCTGCTGATGGCTCTCCCGCACGAGGACGGGACCACCATCGGTGATGTGTGCTCTCTGGCTGCTGCTTTGGCTGACTGTTCAGACATTACAAACGGGTCGAGCTCACTCTTTGTCTAGCCCTCGCATTCGTTCCGTCGCTTTGGGATTTCAAAGCGTACAGTAATTCAATTCCATCGCAGAGAGCTGCTGTCACACATTGCTTAATGCGTGGGCATCCGGGCCTACCATATGGATTTGTTTGCTTTAAATGTCAAAGCGCAAGTTTCCTCTGAGGGTATATTCTAAACACAGGGACATTTGTACAGTTCCCTGTTAGATATTGTTTCTTCGTTCTCATTAAGCGCCTTTGCATCGGTCCAATTAGTGACAGGATTGCCCCTCCACATGTAAAGGCCTTCGTTTAAATCTGAACCCAGACGTACGGAGGGGAATCTGCTGATTGAGTTAATTACTGAAGGGGAAAAAGGCTTACAGCATGTCAAACTCCATTACACGAGGCTAAAGAGCAGGTTATGAGTGTACAACAACAATTATATAGGTTAATTGGTGTTATTGTAAATCTGGTATTAAGGCTATCGTGATAATTTGACATGTTTATTAATAAAGCATATTTGTAAAGGCTAAATGCATAACTGATCTTTCAATCAATAGTTCTAATTTGTCAGAATTACTATCATTTGATTTATTGTGATTCATTTTAAACTATGTACAGTCGTGGCCAAAAGTTTTGAGAATGACACAAATATTAGTTTTCACAAAGTTTGCTGCTAAACTGCTTTTAGATCTTTGTTTTAGTTGTTTCTGTGATGTACTGAAATATAATTACAAGCACTTTATACGTTTCAAAGGCTTTTCTCGACAATTACATGACATTTATGCAAAGAAATTTGCAGTGTTGACCCTTCTTTTTCAGGACCTCTGCAATTCGACTGGGCATGCTCTCAATCAACTTCTGGGCCAAATCATGACTGATAGCAACCCATTCTTTCATAATCACTTCTTGGAGTTTGTCAGAATTAATTGGTTTTTGTTTGTCCACCTGCCTCTTGAGGACTGACCACAAGTTCTCAATGGGATTAAGATCTGGGGAGTTTCCAGGCCATGGACCCAAAATTTCAACGTTTTGGGCCCCGAGCCACTTAGTTATCACTTTTGCCTTATGGCACGGTGCTCCATCATGCTAGAAAATGCATTGTTCGTTGTTGGATTGTTGGAAGAAGTTGCTGTTGGAGGGTGTTTTGGTACCATTCTTTATTCATGGCTGTGTTTTGGGGCAAAACTGTGAGTGAGCCCACTCCCTTGGATGAGAAGCAACCCCACACATGAATGGTCTCAGGATGCTTTACTGTTGGCATGACACAGGACTGATGGTAGCACTCACCTTTTCTTCTCCGGACAAGCCTTTTTCCAGATGCCCCAAACAATCGGAAAGAGGCTTCATCGGAGAATATGACTTTGCCCCAGTCCTCAGCAGTCCATTCACCATACTTTTTGCAGAAGATCAATCTGTCCCTGATGGGTTTTTTTTTTTTAAATAAGTGGCTTCTTTGCTGCCCTTCTTGACACCAGACCATCTTCCAAAAGTCTTGGCCTCACTGTGCTGCAGATGCGCTCACACCTGCCTGCTGCCATTCCTGAGCAAGCTCTGCACTGGTGGCACTCCGATCCCGCAGCTGAATCCTCTTTAGGAGACGATCCTGGCGCTTGCTGGACTTTCTTGGACGCCCTGAAGCATGCTTAACAAGAATTGAACCTCTTTCCTTGAAGTTCTTGATGATCCTATAAATTGTTGGTTTAGGTGCAATCTTAGTAGCCACAATATCCTTGCCTGTGAAGCCATTTTTATGCAACGCAATGATGGCTGCACGCGTTTCTTTGCAGGTCACCATGGTTAACAATGGAAGAACAATGATTTCAAGCATCACCCTCCTTTTAACATGTCAAGTCTGCCATTCTAACCCAATCAGCCTGACATAATGATCTCCAGTCTTGTGCTCGTCAATATTCTCACCTGACTTAACAAGACGATTACTGAAATGATCTCAGCAGGTCCTTTAACCCCTTAACTGTCACTTCCATTTTTGAGCAGAGACATGAAAATGAAGAATTCAAACCAAATTTTTTATAATTTATGAACAAAAACATTTTGCAATATGAATTTAATGTACTTTTTCCATGTAAATTCATTGTCTGATTTTAAAATGGCTTTCAAAGAGTGAATTTTGATATTTTAAGTTTTCAACTGATATATCATTTCTTATGATTTCTAAAGTGTGATAGAGAAAAAGGCAACAGGGAAGTCTATTCATAACAAAGGTCAGAACTCCTGTTATGAAGTAGATCTTCAAGGTGCACTCTTGTCATTAATGAATCTATTATTTTTCCTACATAATTTGTAACACACAAAAAATGTAAAATATCTATTTAAGAGCCTTAGACCTTTCCAACAATATATAGTTTGTCATGATTAGATTAGGATTTATTTGTAAAATGGTGAAGAAACTTAGGCGTCCCACAGAGTGGACGGGTGACAGTTAAGGGGTTAATGACAGCAATGAAATGCAGTGGAAAGTTTTTTTTCGGGATTAAGTTCATTTTCATGGCAAAGAAGGACTACACAATTCATCTGATCACTCTTCATAACATTCTGGAGTATATGCAAATTGCTATTATAAAAACTTAAGCAGCAACTTTTACAATTTCCAATATTTATGTAATTCTCAAAACTTTTGGCCACGACTATACTATTAATAACACTTAGAAGAGACAAACCACAAATGGGATTTCACAGAAATGAAATAAATTGGAAAATTCCTAGTTTCAGAAACAATCTCACCAATGCATGAATCTGTGTTTGTGCTAAAAAAAAAACTTTTTTTTAATTAAACATGTTTTTAAACGTTTATTGTATAATTTTATTTTTATTGTTATAGTTATATTATTTAAAAAAAAATAAAAAAAAATAATGTATATTAATAGCAACAACCACCACCAAAATAATAATAGTAGTAATAATAATAATAATAACAGGATATCTGTCTATCAAAAGAGATCTAAATATAAGTTTATATTATTTATGTGTTACATCCACAGTTGTTTTCTAATTCTATACTTCTGAAATATGTGTAAAATGTATGTTTTTTTAACGTATTAATGTATTTTGTTATAATTTTTCTATTATTTAAATGATAATATAAATAATTTATTATTTAGATTACAGTTATTATTTGTATCATTTATTATTTATATTAGTAGTTATTATTTTTATTCAGTTGTATTAACTATTTATTATCACCAATTACAATAATGGGGCAGCCGTGGCCTAATGGTTAGAGAGTCGGACTTGTAACCCAAAGGTTGCAGGTTCGAGTCTCAGGTCTGGCAGGGATTGTAGGTGGGGGGAGTGAATGTACAGCGCTCTCTCCGCCCTCAATACCACGACTGAGGTGAGTCCCTTGAGCAAGGCACCGATCCCCCAACTGCTCCCCGGGCGCCGCAGCAATGGCTGCCCACTGCTCCGGGTGTGTGTTCACGGTGTGTGTGTGTGTGTGTGTGTGTGTGTGTGTGTGTGTGTGTGTGTGTGTGTGTGTGTGTGTGCGTGCACTTGGATGGGTTAAATGCAGAGCACAAATTCCTTGTATTGTCACCATACTTGGCCTCACTTCACCTCCTTCCCTTCCTTCCTTTAATAATTAATAACTACTACCAAAGTTTGCCATCAAAAGAAATCTAAATATAATTTTAACATTTTAACATCCATGTTCATTTTATAATTCTATACTTCTAAAATATGTGTAAAATCTATTTTCTTTTTATTATTTAAAAAAATACACTTTAGACCATTTTTATTACTTGGTTTGTTTTATTGTTGTTGTTATTATTGTTATATTAATTTAAATAATGTTCTTATTTTTATTCAGTTGTATTAAATATGTATTATCATAAATTACAATAATAATAATAATAATAACTACTACCAAAGTTTGCTATCAAAAGAAATCTAAATATAATTTTAACATTTTAACATCCGTGTTCATTTTATAATTCTATACTTCTAAAATATGTGTAAAATGTATTATTGTTTTTAATAAGAAAATACATTTTTAGACCATTTTTATTATTGGTTTGTTTTATTATTTTTGTCATTATTGTTTTTATTTTATTTAAAATAATGTTATTATATTTATGTAGTTAAATAATATTTATATCTATTGCTATCAAAAGAAATCTAAATATAATTTTAACATTAGTTATTATATTCGTATTCATTTTATAATTCTATACTTCTAAAATATGTATAAAATGTATTTGTTTTTTGAATAAAAAGGACATTTTAGACCATTTATTATTGGTTTGTTTTATTATTTTTGTCGTTATTTTTGTTATATTATTTTAAATAATGTTATTATTTTTATTCAATTGTATTTAATATTTATCATCAACAACAACAACAACAACAACAATAATAATAATAATAAAACTGGACATCTGTCTTTCATTCTACCCATCTGTCTACTAACATTTGCTATCAAAATAGGTCTAAATATGATTTTAAAATGAGTAATTGTATCCATATTTATTTTTTTGTAACTCTGTACTCCTAAAAATGTATTTTGTTTTTAAATAAAACTTTAAACATTACTTTTTTTTTATCAAATTGTATTATATATTTTATTAGAATTTCATTTTATTATCATTATTAATAGTAGTAGTATGTATGTAATTGTTTGTTTGTTTTTAATAGTTTTATTTTAGGAGAAACATCCGAGACAGAGTTGATGAATGAGACAATTAAGAGAGCTCCATACAATCTCCTGAGCTGTGAAAGAGCAACCTCTGATTAACATTTTTTCCCCCCTCATGGGATCCCAAATCAAATTTCATATTTGACGTGCGTGCAATGAATTACATCTCTGCAAAGCGTTTTTGTGAGGAAAGCTGAACGGACACCGTTGATGCTAGGATGGGTGATATGTTGACTCCAGCACAATGACATTTGAAGGAAATAGCCCGGGCTTTGGGCAGAAAATAAACATGGGGTGAAAAAGCATGCTTGACAGATTTCTTGTTAGAATAGCAACTTGATCTGACAGTTCAATCAAAATGCTCAGCAATAGTTCATGAGAATAAGCATTATCTCCCACTGTATCCCATGCCTGTATCATGGCCAGACACCTGCAGTGCGGAGGAAAATGAGTCTACCACCACTAAAGGAAATAAGACGAGTGGGATTTCACTGTCTGAATATTTGAAGATACGCTTCTGCTACGGCAGATACAGCATGGCTACTTATCAGCATCTTGCATGGACCGGGATGCGTTTAGTTTGGAGACGTTTGCAAGTCAGTACAAAAAAAAAAATGCTGTGGTTAAATGCATGCAAATTTAGCAAACCAATGATGAGGCAGATTTCTGGAAATGAGTGTTTAAAGTCATTTTGCATTCTTTGAAAGGTGGTGTGTGTGTGTGTGTGTGTGTGTGTGTGTGTGTGTGTGTGTGTGTGTGTGTTTGTAATTCTGTGTTGCATGGCTCTCAAATGCACGCTGAGTTCAGTGGCAGCCAGTTCTACAAGCCAAATGCCCACTAGAATATCAAAAATAAAGCAGCCAAAAAAAAAAAAAAAGAAGAAAAAAGTCTTGCTGATGGTTTGGCATTTGTGAACAACAGCGCCTGTAAACTAGCCCATCATCACTGCAGTATAAAATGCTCATGTAATAGCAGTCGCACCTTCAGACGGCACGACCACCTTCTGTTCATTCACTGCTGTACAGTATGCTGCCTGCTAAAATTACAAGTTCAGAGTTTGAAAAAGATTGTCTGGCTTTACATATGGGAAACTAGAAATCTATGGCCCTTTTGACCTATCACCTTTCCCTCTCTCAGTAGTTTAAATGGTCCTGCTTCTATCTACAGTGCCTTGCAAAAGTATTCCTACCCCTTCATTTTATTCACATTTTGTTTTGTTGCAGCATTATGTTAAACTGCTTTAAATTAGTTTTTCCCCACATCAATTTACACACCATACACCATAATAATGACAAAGCAAAAACCAGGTTTGCAAATTTTACAAATTTATTAAAAATAAAACACTGAAATAAGTACATTGCATAAGTATTCATACCCTTAACTCAGAACGTAGTTGAAGCACCTTTACAGCCTCAAGTCTTTTTGGGTATGATGTGACAAGCTTTGCACATCTGCATTTGGCAATTATCTGCCATTCTTTGCCTCACCTTTTCACCTCTCAAGCTCTGTCAGCTTGGATGGGGGCTGGCAGACATTTTCCAGAGTCCTAGTTGTTCCAATCGTCTTCCATTATGGATAATGTAGGCTACATGCTTCTGTGAACCTTCAATGCAGCAGATTTTTTTCTGGACTCTTCCCTAGATCATTGCGTTAACGCAAGTCTGTCACTGAGCTCTACAGGCAGTTATCTTGACCTCAGGACTTGGTTTTTGCTCTGATATGCATTTTCAGCTGTTAGACATTTTCTGAGAGGTGTGTGCCTTTCTAAATCATACTCATTCAAATGAATTTACCACAGTTTAACATCTAGAAGCAATATGAATGCTCCTGAGGTAAATTTCGAGTGTCCTAGAAAAGGGTATGAATACTTAGGCAGTGGGATCTTTTCAGTTTTTTTATTTCTAATAAATTTGCAAAGTTGTTACAAACCTGTTTCGTGCTTTGTCATTATGGTGTATGAGATGTAGATTGATGTGGGAAAAAAGTAATTTAAAGCAAGTTTAACATAATGCTGCAACAAAACAAAATGTGAAAAAAAGAAGGGGTATGAATACTTTTGCAAGGCACTGTATATGTATATGTGTATCCATCTATCCATCCATCCATCCATCCAGGGCTCTAAACGTTCAAGCTTCAATGCTTTTTGTACATTTTTAATTTTTACAAAACTTTCGAACAAGCCAACATTCAAACTTTGGTGAATGTCTTGATAAACTTTGCTTTTCCTTTTAAAAGAGTTTAGGGCTGCCATTAAGGACTTTTTTTATATTGATTAATCCAGTGGCTCTCAAACTTTTTACAGCGGTGTACCCCCTGGGGAATTTAACATTCTTCTGAGTACCCCACTTAGACTGCAGTCACACCTTTTCCATTAATGGATAAAATGTTCTCCCTGTAAATTGATTTACACATGATTTTTTACCATTTATAGAGGCATCTTTTATGTCATATTCTTAACATTCTATTAAGTGTATTATTAATATGTGACCCTGGACCACAAAAGCAAAAGAAGCAGTAGCACAAGAGCAATGGCCAAAAATACATTGTATGGGTCAAAATCATCAATTTTTCTTTTATGCCAAAAATCATTAGGATCCATGAAGATATTTTTGTAAATGTCCAACCATAAATACAGTACAGACCAAAAGTTTGGACACACCTTCTCATTTAGGTGTGTCCAAACTTTTGGTCTGTACTGTAGATATGAATTCAACTGAAAAAATATCTTTCAGGTGGTCAAATAGCAAATAGTGGAGCTCTGCAGCCACCTACTGGTAAAAGTTATTTGTAGTTGTTCTTTTTTTTACTTTTAAAACTGGATTTTCCAAAAGATGGGCAAAAATCTTACACTAAGACTAAACCATGTGACATTTTCCATGTTATCCCCATGAATTAAAGTTAGAAATGTGGGTCTTTTATAAAGTGAATTTTACATAAAAAGCAGTTTTTGTATAAAAACCCATTTAAAAAAATATTTATTTATTAATTTATATATATTTAAAAAATATCACTAACCAACTGAAAACTGCACAAATGTAGAGTAAAAACTTTAATAAACAGAAAAATATACAGTACAGACCAATTAAATAATTTGAATGAGAAGGTGTGTTCAAACTTTTGGTCTGTACTGTATATCAAAACTTATTTTTGATAAGTAATTTGCATTGCTAAGAACTTTCAATTTTTAAGGTGATTTTCTCAATATTTAGATTTTTTTGCAAATAGTTGTATCTCGACCAAATATTGCCCTGTCCTAACAAACCATACACCAATGCAAATGCTGGAATACACCATTTCAGATTATGTATAAATCTCAGTTTCAAAAAATGATTTTGTGGTCCAGGATCACATATACTAAAAAAGCAATAAATGATGGTGAAATTCAGTGATTTAAAACTAAAATCACCAATAGGAGGTGACAGGTCACTGTCTTAATTAGTTAGGCGTCATGTCTTTCATTCATTCAGTAAGAAAGCAAATGGCTGTACAGTCGTTCACTGACTCTCCAAATTGTTCAAAGCTGCAGATTTCTTCATTAACAAAACACAGACCAGTTCTGTTGCAGATCTCGTTGCAACTATTGTTTTTTTTTGTTGTTGTTGTTGTTGTTTTTTGAAAATATAACAAACAATATTGACAATATTATGTTTAAAATGTAGGCTACATTTAAAATGTAAAATGCTCACTTAGTATTACCTTTTTGATGAACTGTTATAAAAAATAAACATTTGCAATTGTTTGGATATTCAGAGAATTAATGAATTAATGCATTTAAACTTTCTGTAATAGTTGCATGTGAGCCCCTCAGTTGTCCTCAGTGTGAAAAGATCTCAAAAGCATACAGTCAAAGGGCTGTAAAGTTGTTGCAAAGGGTAAATACAAATACACTAAAATGCTAAAAAAACAAAGGTTTTGTGGAACCTGAAGATTTTTTTTGAAGAGCAGCAGGCAGTTTAACTGTTCAGGACAAACAAGGGACTCAACTATCACTAAACACAACAATAGCAGCTGTGGATCATTCAGGGAACAACACAGTATTAAGAATTAAGTGTAAACTTTTGAACAGGTTCATTTTTATAAATCTGACTACTATTTTCTCTTGTGGACTATATGTAAATGTCTTTTATGTGAAATATCTTATTCAGGCATTGTGTGCACTGTATAAACATGCAGCTAACTGTAGTTCTAGACTAAATGTCTGCATTAAACATCTCACCGGACTCAGTATTCCTCATAATGGATTAAAACAGTTAAGTACAACTCAGATGTAAACCTGCAATAATTAATTGTTAACACAAATATCCTTTAATCCCATTTTATTAAGCAATGTCTTTGCTGCTGACCTTCAATGATCTAATTCATACATACTAAATAGCAAAAATTAGGGTCTTATTTTTCATTCAAAACAGAATGGTAGCTACCGTGAATTTACTGTCCATTTCCTTTAGCCTGAGGCAAATTCATTTCACTTTTGATGGGAAAGGTATTTAACGTTTGTCAAAGATAGAACCTTTTATATTAAATACAAACAAGCAAACCCAGCCCAGATGAGAAATGTCTTATTTCCAGCCAAAATATCTAAACATTCTTAAATCAAGAAGGATTTTCTAGAAGAGTCAAAATTAAGTGAGTTTTTGCTTAGAACAAGCAAAATAATTTGCCAATGGGGTAAGAAAAAAATCTTATTTCAAACAGAAAACAAGATTATTTTTCTTACCCCATTGGCAGATTATTTGGCTGCTTTCAAGCAAAAGCGCACTTAATTTTGAGTATTTTTTTTTTTCTTAAAACAAGACAATAATTTTTACTCGTCTAGAAAATTCTTCTTGATGAGACACTGCAGGCAAAAACGCAGTTTTTTAATGCACCTATCAAGTTTGAGATTTTGGGCTTTTTGGTTTTTCATAAAGTGTTTTTTTTTAGACAAGAGGAAAGAAAACATCCAAAAAAACACTGTTAAGTGTTTCTTTTATAGCACTTTATATATTTGTGTCAATAGATTTCAATTACAATGCATATTTTTAAAGGCCGTTTTTTCTTCTACAATGAGCCATAAATCTCCACTTCAGTAGCACTTACACACACCAAACTTTACATTTTTATTCCTGTCTATATCCTGAAGGTTTTTACAGAGGGATTTAATCATATATAATTTGCTTTATTTTATACAACATTTTATCCCTCAAAAAATGGTAAAAAATATAGTGTTCTTCTGAATTATGTTGTGACGAAATGAGATAAATAAGATGATAACTTTTGATTCTAATATGTCAAAAAAATTAAATAGAATTTTGAAACTTAAGAGTTTTTGAGACTTCATCCAGTGTTTAGATTTTTGTACTAGAAATATATGCAAATTAGTGCATATTTAATCAAATATTGCCTCATTTGCATATTTAAACCTAACATTTTAGAAAACTTGTAATACCTATTAGTAAAAACTATTAGTTCATTTTTTTTTTACCCTGTTAACCTGCAGTGTCTCTGCTTTTGGCTAGAAACAGACAGAAAATCTAAGTAAGAAAAACATTTTTTGCAGTGTTATTTTCCATAAAAAGTAACTAAGTAATGCAATTAGTTACTTTTTTAGGGAGTAACACAATATTGTAATTATAATACTTTTAGAATAATTTACTCAACCATGCTATTTTAACTTACATGCAGCTTTAAACAATTTGTCAAATCGTGGTTTCATTTTCATCATTTCGGTTTCAAACCGTGTTCATTTCAAACGGAAACTGCAGCAAATCATATGTATAGGTGCGTTTTTTGAGATTTCCAGGAGGTACGTATTTCCAGTAAGCCTGTGTAGATTTTTGTTGTTTTCTGTGCAGCCTGTCAGTAGTAATTAGCATTACTCTTCAGTATGTTTTGCAGTGTCTTTTTCATATCAACTCAACCCTAAATGGCACATAAAAACAAAACAAACTGTTGGCTGTTGTCATAGTCTGATGGCTTGTTGCTCTAAATGTTTGTCATTCTTGTCATGCTGCAAAGTGAACCAGATTTGCCAATAGTAAAAAGTCTGTGGCTGTCTGAGAGCTGACTGTCCTCGAAGGGAAAGGAGAAGGGTAGTGGAATATTCTGCAGGAAGCATCAGCAATTATCACATGATAAAGGGAGCAGGTGATGTCTCCTTCAACAGTATTGATCTACAGGGAGGAGGAGGCATGTAACTCTTAAGTGCCTCTAATGCACAAGTGTGTTCTCAAATAGTCCTGAGAGACGAGTTAGCTGAAAATGCCTGTCATGCTTGTCAGCGCAAACTGCTGACCACTGTCATATTTCTGCTCTGCACCAGTGTCATTTTGCAGCACTGACATAAGCTCTGTCTTAAAACCTTGCGAGCAGTCTCGCTGTTTGCTGTCTAAACAAGCAGCTACCTTTTAAAAGGGAGCATCCTAACTGAAATGGAACTTAAATGTAGATTTGGAACGCCCTACATAGGCAGCAACTAAAAACTGTCAACTGTCAAAAATAAAATTTACCTTTTTGACTAAAACATATTGAATCCTTTTTTCTTGCAATTCTGATCAAATCTGCAAGATATAATTCGGATTTATGTCTTACAGTTCTGAATTTTTAATATCTTGCAATGCAGGCTTTTTTGCATCTCACAGTTTTTCCCCTCTACAATAGAATAAATAAAATTCTATAATAATAATCATAATAATCATAATAATAATAAAAGCTAACTTGCAACTTTTTAATCACACAATTCTGACTTTTTTTAGTTCACACCCTGCAATTATGTTTATATTTTGCAATTCACAGATTTATTTTCTTAGACCTGTGAGATTCTTTTTCGCCTTCTTCTTTTTCTTGCTATTCTGAGTTTATCTGTTATAATTCTGGCTTACTTTCTCTAAATTCTGAGATTGCGTCACACAATTATGCTTTTTGTTTCAGTTACAAAAAGTAGTTTTTGGGGGAGAAAATGTCAGAATTATGAGATGAAAACAAATTTTATTCTGAGTTAAAATAGTTATTGTTTTTGAGCTGTAACTGTTTTTAATTGTTTTTATATTTTTACTTTACTTTTTAACTTTTTTTCTGAAATTTTGAATTTATTTTTTTATTTCAGAGTTTTTTTCCTTAGCCCTCTGAGAAATAAAATCTGATTCTTGTCCCTTTATAATCCTATATAAGCCTATTTTCTCTAAATTCTGAGATTGCATCTCACAATTATGTTTTTTGTTGAACTATGAGATGTATTTTTTCCTCTCTGAATTCTGAGTTTAAATAGTAATTTAAATGTATTTTTTATTTATTTATTTATTTATTTATTTTGCATGGAATTAAAAAGGTAATTGCAATTTTGAGATAAAATTGTTTGTGGATTTTTACTTTACTTTTTTTTTGAGTTTATATTTTTCAATCCAGTTTTTTTCTAAGTTTTTTTTTTTTTTTTTTTGCCTTTATAGTTCTGGCCTATATTCTCTAGATTCTGAGAATGCATCTCACAATTATGTTTTTTTGTTTCAGTCACAGAATAAAATAATTAGAAAAGTAATTTTTTTTCCTCTCTGAATTCTGAGTTTAAATAGTTATTAAAATATATTAATTATTTAATTTATTTATTTATTGCATAGAATTAAAAAAGTAATTGCAAATCTTTACCATGCAATTCAGATTTTTTTTTCTTAGAAATGCAAGAAAAAGTCGGAATTTTGAGATAATTTTATTCATATTTTTACTTTACTTTTTCAGCAATTTTGAGTTTATATTTTTCAATTCAAGAGTTTTTTTTAGCCCTCTGAGAAAAAAAATCGAATTATTTTTTCCCCTGCAATTCTGATTTATTTATTTTTCTTAGAAATGCAAGAAAAAGTCGGAATTTGTTAATATTTTTATTTTACTTTTTCAGCAATTTTGAGTTTATATTTTTTTAATTCAGAGTTTTTTTTAGCCCTTTGATAAAATAATTAGGAAAGTAATTTTGGGTGGGGGGAGGCAAAGTTATGAGATAAAAACAGATTTTCTTCTCTCTGAATTCTGAGTTTAAATAGTTATTTAAATGTATTCATTATTTTTTTATACATTTATTTTTTTTTTTTGCATGGAAAAAAAAATGATTCTGGCCTATTTTCTCTAAATTCTGAGATTACATCTCACAATTATGCTTTTTATTTCAGTCACAGAATAAAATAAGTAGAAAAATAATTTGGGGGGAAAAATTCTGAACTATGAGATTTTTTCTCTCTTAATTCTGAGTTTGAATAGTTATTTAATGTATTTATAATAATAATTATTGTTATTATTTTGCATGGAATTAAAAAGGTACTTGCAATTTCTCTTAGAAATGCACGAAAAACTTAAGATAAAATAGTTTTTATATTTTGCTTTATTTTTTTCTGCAATTTTGAGTTTATATTTTTCAATTCAGAGTTTTATTTTTACCTTAGCCTTTTGAGAAAAAAAAATCTGATTCCCCCCCCCCCTTTGTAATTCTGGCCTATTTTCTCTAAATTCTGAGATTGTATCTCACAATTGTTTTTTGTTTCAGTAGATGTTCTCTCTCTCTCTGAATTCTGAGTATACATTTCACAGATCTGTTGTTGTTGTTGTTGGCCATGAAATAAAAAAAGGTAATTGCAACTTTTTATCTTGCAATTCAGATTCAGTCAAAATTTTGAGATAAAATGTTTTTATATTTTTTATTTTTTTTTTTTTTTTTTTTTTGTCCCTGTGGCAGAAACAGCTTCCATAGAAATATAAGCCTGTATTTCACATTTATCTTAAGTTATCTCCTATTCCTGCTATTTCTTTCTTTCTTACAGAGTTTGCTGCAAATGCATCCTTGCAAAATCTTCTGCAAGAAGAATTGTGTCAAAATTGGGTATCTTATAAGGTAGCATTATGTTGATGCTTGCTGTCAGGAGCACTTTAAAATGCTGGCAGCTCAGCAGGTTTTGGAACTGAGGTGGTTTAACCACATAAGATTAATATTAATACCAGCAACACATCAAGCTACCGCTTTAGGACATTATCAGGCACATCCTCTGATAACACACCTTGAACTCTGTTTTTGAACAGGAGCAATGGATGTCCGGAAGCGATAAGTGTGTTTTCACAGGCCTGATAACCTTTCAGCCCACTGGAATCATAATGCAGCTGCACAAGTGACTGTTTAAAATCAAAATTAGTGCCTGATTGATATTGCCAAGTAATTGAGTTTTCCTATGAAATTTTAAGGGAACAATTCTCATTGATTATTTAATTGCCCTCAAGTCATTCCAAACATGTTTTTTTCCCCTGTTTTTCATTGAAAACCTTTTGTGTACCTTTTGTCATTTTAATTAGTTTTCCCCCTTAATGTTTCCCACTAGTTTTTATTAATTTGTGTTTTATTTTAGGTTTACTCAAATTTACAAAAATTAGCTGAAATAAAAAAAAGTTGAGTGCAGAGGTGAGCTTATGGTTTCCAAATCACACAGTCCTACATGCAACAAATACAATACAATTTATAATACATTCTTAAAAATAAAGGTGCTTCACGATGCCACAGAAGAACCTTTGTTTGTCTAATTTAACCTTTAACATCTGAAGAACTTTTGTTTCACAGAAAGTTCTTTGTGACAAAAGAAGGTTCTTCAGATTGTAAAAAGGTAAGAAAGAGATGGTTCTTTAAAGAACCTTTGACTGAATGGTTCTTTGTGGAACCAAAAATGTTTCTTCTATGGCATCGCTGTGAAGAGCCTTTTAAAGCACCTTTATTTTTAAAAGTGTACTAAAATATTTGCTCATTTAGTACCTTTCCACCATTTTTTTATTGATGTTTGGATTTTTGCTTCTGCATATGTCATATTTAATGATAATGTGAATGTGAAAGACATTTGAGAGCTTCAGCAGAGAAGCATATTTGTAGTTTATGGTACCTTGTGATGTTTTGGTCATTTGTAAAGCTTAAATCTTTTTCAAAGAAAAAGTGTGACCCTGGACCACAAAACCAGTCATAAGGATCAATTTGGAAACTGAGATTGATACGTCATCTGAAAGCTAATAAATAAGCTTTCTATTGGTGTATGGTTTGTTGGTATAGGACAATATTTGGCTGAGATACAACTATATGAAAATCTGGAATCTGAGGGTGCAAAAAAATCTAAATATTGAGAAAATCGGCTTTAACGTTGTCCAATATATATAAACGTAACGTTGTCATATATATATATAAAATATACCCTTGCTACATACGACTGGTTTTGAGGTCCAGGGTCACATTTGCTTAAACTCTTTTCCTAAAAATGAAGAAAGTCAAATGTATTTGTTCCACTGAAACCAATGTTGCAGAAGAAGCGCAAAAAAAAAAAAAAAATTAAAAAGTTTATTAGGAAAAATGGTGTTGTTGAGTTGGAAATTGAACGCACACATGCACCGATCTTGCATCTTTTCATACAATTTGTCATATTACTGTTTTTATGTGTTCATATGTGCATCTATATATATATATGTTTATACATATATACTGTCACTCAAAAGTTTGGAGTTGGTAAGATTTTTTTATGTTTTTAAATTAAGGTTACATTTATTTGATCAAAAATACAGTAAAACAGTAGCATTGTGAAATATTATTAGAATTTACAGTAATTCATTTAATATATTTTAAAATTTAATTACTTTAAAAGAACATAAAAAAACGTTTAAAGAGAATTTTGAATTTGAATTTTGTGCTACAAGTCTCTTTTTAATCAAACTTATTAATGTCTTTTGTTTTATTATTATTAGTAGTAGTAATTATTACTTTTTATGTCTTAAGTAGCACAGTAAGTAGCAATAGCCAACAATATATTGTATGGGTCAAAATGATTGATTTTGCTTTTAAGTCAAAAAAATCATTAAAATGTTTCATGAAGATAATTTGTAAATTTACTACTATGTAATTTTTGATTAGTAATATGCATTGCTAAGAACTTCATTTGGACAACTTTAAAGGTGATTTTCTCAATATTTAGAATTTTTTTGTACCCTCAGATTCCAGATTTTCAAATAGTTGTATCTCAGCCAAATATTGTCCTATCCTAACAAACCATGCATCAATGGAAAACTAAAAATATATATAAATTTCTTTCATTTTTTGACTATTATGGCTGTTATGGCTATAATGACTGTTATGGCTGATTTTGTGGTCCATGGTCACATATACCTGATTTTCAGATTTATGATTTACTTTGATTGATTTACAAATTAATTTTCTGATTTATTACGAATTTTTACTTCACATGCTGTGTTTGAACTGAAAGCGAGGCTGAAAGACATTTGAGGGAATATTTGTAGTTTTGTGCTTCATACATTATATCCAGACATAATGCAATAGGTCATCTTTTTCTATAGAAGAAAGTCAGACAAGTGGGTTTGGAACAACATACACTCTTAAAAATAAAGGTGCTTTAATAGGTTCTTCACATTGACGCCATAGGAGAACCATTTTTTGATTCCACAAAGAACCATTTAGTTCTTTAAAGAACCATCTCTTTCTTAACTTTTTATAATCTGAAAAACCTTCTTCCGCCACAAAGAACCTTTTGTGAAACATAAAGGTTTTTCAGATGTTAAAGGTTCTTTATGGAACCATTTAGACACAAAACTTCTTCTATGGCATCATGAAGCACCTTTATTTTTAAGAATGTAAGGGCAACTACATAATGAATGAATTCTAGAATGTTCAACTGTTTTTTTTAAAAGAGACTTATACTCTTAAAAATAAAGGTGCTTCAAAAGGTTCTTCACAGCAATGCCATACAAGAACCATTTTTGGTTCCACAAAGTACCGTTCAGTCAAAGGTTGTTTAAAGAACCATCTTTTTACTACTTTTTTATAATCTGAAGAACATTCTTTCACCACAAAGAACCTTTTGTGAAACAGAAAGGTTCTTCAGATGTTAAAGGTTCTTTATGGAACCATTTAGACAAAAAAGGTTCTTCTATGGCATCATGAAGCACCTTTATTTTTAAGAGTGTAAGGGCAACTACATAATGAATGAATTCTAGAATGTTCAACAGTTTTTTTTTTTTTAATAGAGACTTATACTCTTAAAAATAAAGGTGCTTCAAAAGGTTCTTCACAGCGTTGCCATAGAAGAACCATTTTTGGTTCCACAAAGAACCATTCAGTCAAAGGTTCTTTAAAGAACCATCTCTTTACTACTTTTTTATAATTTTACCACAAAGAACCTTTTGTGAAACAGAAAGGTTCTTCAGATGTTAAAAGTTCTTTATGGAACTATTTAGACAAAAAAGGTTCTTCTATGGCATCGTGAAGCACCTTTATTTTTAAAAGTGTAATGAATAGACTCACAAAAGACCCATTGACTAAATTGCTACAGAATTATAGAACATGTTCCCTTTAAGCTAACCACTTGCTATTATGTCTAAGCTAAAAGTCTGAATCAGCCTTCCATAGCAGTTTACTGATGATCAGCAGGGAATAAACGCCAAGATGTCTGACATTTCAGGCCCAGAGTCCAAAATAATCTCTCTAATTTACACCCGCAGCAGTGCCAGGTCTGGCAGGACCGAATTATTGGCCCAGCAGGTGCAAAACTGGCATATCTGATTGAGCGCGGACAGATATACGGCATGGCACAATACAGCCTTTATCCAGTCTGGAGAAGTCTGCGGCATGAAATGTGTTTTGTGAATTGCAGCATGCCTTAACTTTGTTTGCATTTGCTCGCTTCATACTTGGCTGAGCATTCATTTTGCATTCATGGTTTTAAAGGACTGGAAAATGCAACTATCCAGTGGAACATTTTCTTGCGTGAGATATCAATTTCTGACAGATCCCGGGCAAATTAAAACTGACGTTTGATGGTTTGCGGGACGTGCCGCTGGAGTAATGCACCACATTCGCCCATTTGTTGTTATGAAGCGTGTCATCTAAAGATGAATGACCTGTTTAGACAGGGACGTTTTACAGGCTGGAATCATCTCCGTGATTGAGGAATGATCAATGGTCATCCACTTTGTAAACGATCAATCATTGTCCGAGAGCCGGTTGACGGCCGCTGATGGGAAACTCTCTAGGAGACGGCATTTGTGCAATAGAACTGGGAACCCGAAATCAATATCCGCTTTCAGGAGGCACACTGTGTCGTGAGTTATTTGATAACTTTCCAATTAAACACGTTTTTGTAGAGCGTGTAAGTGATTAACTGGTAAGCTCTTCTCTATTTCATGTGTTTATGGGAAAATCCATTGAGTGTATTCTTGCTCACGTTACACTGAAACCAACACTGCAGGGGAAGCACAAAAGAAGAGTTCATTAGGATAAATGACGGTGTTGAGTTGGAAAAATTGAATGTTGTGAAGTAGCTGTGTGAGATAAGGTAATAAGATGATATAACTGTCAAATATTTTGCCACAAATGCTCTTAAAAATAAAGGTGCTTTAAAAGGTTCTTTAAGCGATGCCATAGAAGAACCAATTTTGGTTCTACAAAGAACTATTCAGTCAAAGGTTCTCTCTTCCTTACCATTTTGTAATCTGAAGAAACTTCTGTTGCCACAAAGAACATTTTGTGAAACAGAAAGGTTCTTCAGATGTTAAAGGTTCTTTATGAAACCATTTAGACAAAAAAAGGTTCCTCTATGGCATCCTGAAGCACATTATTTTTAGGAGTAAATATTTTTATTTTTACCATATTATACACTACCAGTCAAAAGTTTTCAAACAGTAAGATTTTTAAAGAAGTCTTTTCTGCTCACCAAGCCTGCATTAGAAATATTTTTACTATTTAAAAGAACTGCTTTCTATTTCAATATTTTTTTAAATGTAATTTATGCTGATTTGCTGTTCATGGATTCAGGATTCTTTGAATATAAAGATCCAATTAAAGATTATCTGAAATAAAAAGCTTTAGTAACATTACTATTCAAAAGCTTGGAGTCAGTTTAATTTTTTTTTTAATTTTTTTTTTGAGAAATAATAGAAACGAATGCTTTTATTTAGCAATTAATGTCAATTAAGACATTCATTGTTGAAAAAGATTTCTATTTCAGATCAATGCTGTTCTTCTAAATGTTCTTTTCATCAAATAAATCTGAAAAAAAAAACTACTTATCTGTTTTCAACATAATAATAATAATAATAGTAATAATAATAATAATAATAATAATAATAATAATAATAATAATAATAATAATAAATGTATGTTGAGCAGCAAACCAGAATATTCGAATGATTTCTGAAGGATCATGTGACTGGACTGATAATGCTAAAAAATGAACTTTGAGATGACAGGAATAAATTACATTTTAAAATATATTCAAATAGAAAAGTGTTTTTTTAAATAGTAAATTTTTTCCTGTTTTTGCTGTACTTTCGTGCAAATAAACAGTTTTTTTAACATTTATTAAAAAATAAGCCTCTTATATATTTGTATATAAAAATATATAAAAACGTAACTTTTTTTTTTTTTTGCTGTATTTTGTAAAACTGCATTTATTTAATCCAAAATACAGCAAAAAAAAAAAAAAAAAAATATATATATATATATATATATATATATATATATATATATATAATTTTATATATAAATATATAAGGCTTCTTTTTTAATAAACGTTAAAAAAACTTGTAATTTTGTTTTGTGTCTTTATTTTTATTAATTATATAGTTATATAGTTTTCATTCGTTTTTATATTTTCAGTTGTAGTTGTTTGGATACAAAAAAATCAAGACAAAAAATAGTTAAATAAAATGATTTTGTTTTATTTCAGTCAGCAATTATTTTGCTTTAATGAAATAGTTTTTAATGATTTTAATATTCATTTAAGTTTTAATTTTAGTTTACTATAATGCTCATCAAGGCTGTATGTATTTGATCAGAAATAAAAGAAAAGCTCTAATATTGTGAAATATTATAGCAATTTAAAATGGCTGTTTTCTATTTTAATATATGTTAAAATGTAATTATTTTGAAAGAACATAGGCCTATAATAGTATTATTATTACGTCCTGACTACTACAAAAGCTATTGAACATTGTGTTTTTGTTTTTGTTCTGTTTTTTTTTTTTTTTTTTTTTTGGTCACAATGCAAACCTGTCATTAAGCAAAGTATAGGCTTTTTTTGCATGCTGTGATGACTACCATGTGTGACAACTAGCTCCAGTTTCTCCTACAGTATATATACAACAATGCATGTGCAATGCATTTGCTCTGATTATATTTTAAGCATATAAATATAAAAGCCTTTCCTCAAAGTACATGTTAATATGAACATATCCAAGCACTTTACTGTCTCGTTTTAAGAGAAACTTCTGGAATAATAACTGCAAAAGGTCAGCCAGGGATCCGAGCAATGCAGGCCATAATGATCTTTGGCCATTAGCTATGAAAAATATTTTTGTCATTTGTTGTTTGTTCCATGTCCTTGAAACAGCAAAGTATATCTAGTCTTTATTAGAAAAATAAATAAATAAATACAAATAAATAAATAAAAAAAAAAAGTTCTGCAGCTGCACTGTACTTCCAAAGCAACTAACAATGTCAAATGATGGAAATATAATTGCAATTAAGTCCGCATTTAACCACATGTTACAACAATTAAGAAACAAATGAGCGCCGTATGTGTCTGCAAATACAATGAGCACTTTAATTTTATAGGGAAAGTAAACAGTTTAAAGACAATTAATGCCGTTAATAGTGTTTAACACATCATTATATGCACTGAAATAAAGCTGTTGTGAATGTTATCACCTCGAGCTAACAAATCCAACAGTACAGTGAGCATCTCTACTATAAAATAAGTGTATGGAAAATGTTAAATTACTTCTTTATTTTTTATTTGCATCCACTGTGCTTGTTGATTCGGTTTGAGAAACATGAAATATGTATTATTTTAAAATATGTATTATTTGAAATTTTTGTGTTTATTTAATTGATTTTTTTAAAGAAATTAAACGATTTTTATTCTGTTGATAAATGCTATTCTTCTGAACTTTTTATTAATAAAAAAGAAACCTGAAAAAATTCTACTCAGCTGTTTTCAACATAATAATAATAATAATAATAATAATAATAATAATAATAATAATAATAATAATAATAATAATAATAATAATAATAATAATAATAATAATAATAATAAATGTTTTTTGAGCAGCAAATCAGAATATTAGAATGATTTCTGAAGGATGTTACTGGAGTAATGATGCTAAAAATCCAGCTTTAAAATCACAGGAATAAATTACATTTTTAAATATATTCAAATAGAAAGCAGTTATTTTAAATAAAAATATTTATACATTTTACTGGTTTTGCTGTATTTTGGATCAAATAAATGCAGGCTTGATGAGCAGAAGATACTTCTTTAAAAAACATTAAAAATTCAAAAACATTTGACTGGTAATGTAGTTTTATTCATTTTTATTTCACTTTAGTTATTTTGATACTTCACGATACATTAAATTAAAATAAGAAATGTTGCCTGTTCATTTAGCTGAAATAAAATTAATAATATTGTAATATTGTGAAATAGTACTGTGAGCATCAGTACTATAAAATAAATGTATGAAAAATGTTAAATTACTTTATTATTTCTTATTTACACCCACTGTGCTTGTTGATTTGATATGAGAAACATATGTATTTGTTGTTTAACTGCATTTAAAAACAAACTATTTTTGGTGTTTATTTATATAAGCATTTTTTTTAAAGAAATTATTGTTTTATTTCAGCAAAAACAATAAATTGATCAAAAGTGACAGTAAAGACGTTTATAATGTTACAAGAGATTTCTATTTTGTTAATAAATGCTGTTCTTCCGAACTTTTTATTAATCAAAGAAACCTATATATATATATATATATATATATATATATTCCAGAAGGATCATGTGACACTGAAAACTGTAGTAATGGTGCTAAAAAATTCAGCTTTGAAATCACAGGAACAAATTACATTTTAAAATATATTCAAATAGAAAACTGTTGTTTTAAATAGTAAAAATATTTATAAAAGTTACTGTTTTTGTTGTACTTTGGATCAAATAAATGCAGGCTTGGTGCAAGTAAATGCAGCTTAGTGACTTAAAAACAATTAAAAAAATCTTGTTTCAAAACTTTGACTGACAGTGTTTTTTTTATTTATTTTTTTTATTTCCCTATATTTATTTAAATGTTTATGTTTTAAATAAATATTGTTTATATTCATTAAAAAACATTACATTTATCAAAAGTGACAGTAAAGACATTTATAATGTTACAAAAGATTTCTAGTTTGTTGATAAATGCTGTTCTTCTGAACTTTTTTTTATCAAAGAAACCTGAAAAAATTCTACTCAGCTGTTTTCAACATAATAATAATAGTAAATGTTTTTTGAGCAGCAAATCAGAATATTAGAATGATTTCTGAAGGATGCTAAAAATTCAGCTTTGAAATCACAGGAACAATTTACATTTTAAAATATATTCAAATATATTGTATTTTAAATAGTAAAAATATTTCTAATTTTTATTGTTTTGCTGTATTTTGGATCAAATAAATGCAGGCTTGGTGAGCAAAAGAAACTCTTTTAAAATGATTACTTATTTTGATAAGTCACGTTACATTAAATTAAAATAAGAAATGATGCCTGTTCGTCTAGCTGAAATAAAACTATTTCATTTTGTTTCAGTTAGCGATTATTTTACTTTAAATAATGAAATTGTTTTAATATTCATTTATGTTTTCATTTAAGTTAGTTTACTACAATGCTCACCAAGGCTGTACTTATTTAATCAAAATTAAAGTAAAAGCTGTAATATTGTGAAATAGTACAGTGAGCATCACTACTATAAAATAAATGTTAAATTACTTCATTATTTCTCATTTACACCCACTGTACACAACTTGATTCGATTTGAGAAACATGTATTTGTTATTTTACTGCATTTAGAAACAAAAGTGACAAAAAAAGACGTTTATAATGTTACAAAAGATTTCTATTCTGTTGATCAATGCTGTTCGTCTGAACTTTCTGTTCATCAAAGAAACCTAACAAAATTTGAATGATTTCTGAAGGATTATGTGACACTGAAGACTGTAGTAATGATGCTAAACATTCAGCTTCGAAATAACAGGAACAAATTACATTTTAAAATATATTCAAATAGAAACCAGTTATTTTAAATAGTAAAAATATTTATTAAGTTTACTGTTTTTCTGTACATTGGATCAAATAAATGCAGGCTTGGTGAGCTTAGTGACTTATTGTTTAAAAACTTTTGACTGATAGTGTAGTTTTAGTTTTAGTTTCACTATATTTATGTAACCCTTTTTATAAAAAATAAATAAATAATGTTTTTATTCAGTAAAAACCATTAAATAAATGAAAAGTGACAGTAAAGACGTTTATGATGTTACAAAAGATTTCCATTTTGAATAAAGACTGTGTTTGTAATTTTCTGTTAATCAAAACATCCTAAAAAAAATCTACATTGATAATAATATAGTTTCTTGCAAATCAGCATTTCTAGTTTGTTGATAAATGCTGAAAGAAATCATCTACTCAGCTGTTTTCAACATAATAATAATAATAAATGTTTTTTGAGCAGCAAATCAGCAGATTAGAAATCATACAGACAAAACTTTTGGCATTAAAAACAGAAAGCAAAACAAAAAAATTAAAGTAAAATAAATAATATAATAAAGAAAGAAAATAAGCTATCGAGACAATTTCTGCTATTATATTAAAAGATGATAATGGATTTTTAGTAAAACGCTAGTTAGAGTTGCATTTTTTAAATGCATTTTTGTTTTTGCATTTATATTTATTTATTACAATTGTAGAAATTTTTGGCTTTTTCTTTTTTCTAATCAATTAATTAATCTGTTATATATATATATATATATATATATATATATATATTTCTATTTATTTATTTTATTTTAATGAATAATGTTTTTATTCAGTAAAAAACATAGAATTTATCAAAAGTGACAGTAAAGACATTTATAATGTTACAAAAGATTTCTATTTTAAATAAAGGCTGTTCTTTTAACTTTCTGTTAATCAAAACAGAAAAAAAAATCTTTCTTGTTTCTTGCAAATCAGCATTTAAGAATGATTTCTGAAGGATCATGTGACACTGAAGACTGGAGTAATGATGCTGAAAATTCAGCTTTGCATCACAGGAATAAATTATATTTAAAAATATTTTCAAATGTACAGCAGTTATTTTAAATTGTTAAAATATTTTGCAATTTTACTGTTTTTACTGTAGATTTATTAAATAAAGTGAGCTTGATGATTATGAGAAACTTCTTTCTAAACAAACTTTTGAACAGTGGTATGCTACTATAAAGCCTATATACTGTAGAAGTCAGTGTTTGTGTAAATATGCATCAGTCGTCTTCATGGCTGTGCTGTGAGGTTGGTGAGATCAGCCTTTCTAGCGTTTGAACCCAGGGCCTTTGGGTTATTAGCCTTGATCTTTAACCGCTAAGCTCCCGCTAACATTATGCAGTCTGAAGTGTAAACAGCTGCAATCCTCGGCCTAAACACGCTTCTACAATGACCTCCCAGCCATATCCGCCGCGTGTGGTAAAGCCCCGCTGTAAGATCTGCACTCAAAAGCTCTTTCCTGGAGAGATCACAAGGGGAAAAAAAGAGCTCGCTGTGGAACGTGCCGGGATCCTTAAAAGCAAACTGTAATCCGAATGCTCCCCGCACGCAGCGCAGGGATGTCAAACATCACGGAAGATCTCTATTATTTTAAAGGGAACGTCAGAAGCAGCTGAAGGAATCAGCTGAGGGTTGGTCTCTGTGGTTCATCCAGGTGTTCACCACCATCTGCTCTCGAGATGAGTTTGTTTGAGGACTGTCTTCCATTCTGAGCAAATATGCGAATAAGAATCAGAGGATGAATGATTGATGTAAAAAACAACAAAAATTCATTAAGAAGTCATTCATAAACATTTAACATCTTTAAGAAATTAGATGTTTGTGAATTCAAGTAAGGAGGGATGTATAAAAAAAAATGTGGATTTTTTTTTTTTTTCATCCAAGTAAACAGACAACATTTTTGGCAATAAAACATAATAATTTAATTTAATTTAATTTAATTTAATTTAATTTAATTTAATTTAATTTAATTTAATTTAATTTAATTTAATTTAATTTAATTTAATTATTTAATTTAATTTAATTTAATTTAATTATTTAATTTAATTTAATTTAATATTGAGACTATTTGCTGTTATTATATTAAATGATGAAAATGGATCTTCGGTAAAATGTCAAGAACTGAGTTAGAGTTGCTTGTTTTATGCATTTTTTGGTTCAATTATTTTGCTTTTTTTGTGTGTATTTTTTAGTACCAAGATGTATTAGCAAATATGCACATTTTGTTTAAATCACAATAGATTTTAGATAATTTTTTTTTTTTGGTTGACTCAAAATATGTGACCCCAGATTAGGTGTCAAAAAAAATAAATAAAATAAAATAAAAATACCAATAATATTAATATTAATTGATGTAAACAAACAACATCGAATAAGAAGGAATGTATAAATGTAAAGTAATGTTTATTGCTCTTTTAATGCTTTTTCAGACTTATTACTTGTCATTTGTGCCTCTTATATTGGGACACCAGGGTTAGTTGTCACACTTTCTCCTCAAATTAAAATTGTAAGTGTGGATTTTTTTTTTTTTTTTTCTTCATCCAAGTAAATCATACAGACAAAACTTTTGGCATTAAAAACAGAAACCAAAACAAAACTTATATTGTATTAAATTAAAGTAAAATAAATAATAAATAAATGAATAAGCTATTGAGGCTATTTGTTGTTATTATATTAAAATATGATTATGGATTTTCAGTAAAACGCAAACACTTATTTAGAGTTGCAATTTTTGTGGCATTTTTTAAATGCATTTTTGTTTTTGCATTTTTATTTATTTATTTATTTATTTATTTATTACAATTTAAGCAATTTTGGGCTTTTTCTTTTTTTCTAATCAAATAATTAATTAATTAATATATGTATATGTATATTTATTTTATTTTTATTCATTTAATTTATTTATTATTATTTTTTTGCATTTTTTGGTCCAAATATGCACATTTTGCAAGACAGTAGAATTTAGATGATATTTTTATTTTGGTCGACTGAAAATATGTGATCCCAGATTAGCTGTAAAAAACAAAAAAATGAATAATAATAATAATAATAATAATAATAATAATAATAATAATAATAATAATAATAAAACAATGAATTAAGACAGTTATTTATTTATTTGCAATTTTTGGCATTTTTTAAATTAATTAATTAATGTATCTATTTATTTATGTTTATTTATTTTATTTACTATTATTATTAGTATTAGTATTAGTATTAGTATTAGTATTATTATTATGTTTTTTTTTCTTTTCTTTTTGTTCCAAGATCATCTTGCTGTATTAGCAAATATGCACATTTTGCAACAATAATAATAATAATAATAAAACAATCAATCAAATTTTTTTAATTAATTTTATAATAAATAAAGAAAATAAGCTATTGAGTCAATTTCTCCTATTATATTAAAAGATGATAATGGATTTTTAGTAAAACGCTAGTTTTTTAAATGCATTTTTGTTTTTACATTTTTATTTATTTATTACAATTTTTGAAATTTTTGGCTTTTTCTTTTTTCTAATCAATTAATTAATCTTTTTTATATATATGTATATTTATTTATTTATTTCTATTTATTTATTTATTTTTATTTTAATGAATAATGTTTTTATTCAGTAAAAAACATAGAATTTTTAGGTCTCATTTTTTTATCCTTTTTTTCTTTTTCTGTAAAGCCTAATCTTATGGTAGGCCATTTCCGCCATGTAATTTAAAAAAAAAAAACTGCATACTTTAGAAAGTCTAAATTATGACTAATAGTTGAAATTATGACTTTAAAAGTCAAAATTGACTTTAAATTTAAGAGTCAATTTTGACTTGTAAAGTTATAATTTTGACTTTTTATCTCATAATTTCGACCTTTTAAAATCAAAATTTCTACTTTTTAAGTTATACTTTTGACTTTTATCTTATAATTATGACTTAAATAATAATTTTGACTTTTTATCTCAATTTTGACTTTTATCTCGTAATTATGACTTAAGTCATAATTTTGACGTTTAAAGTCACAATTTTGATATTTTATCTCGTAATTACAACTTTTAAAGTCATAATTTCGATTTAGTAAGTCATAATTATAAAATAAAATTTTCATAAGTATGTCATGATTTTGTCTTTTTAATGCATGCTTTTCTTCTTATGTTGCAGAAATGGGCTTCCATGCGATCTTGACATAGTCTGACAATTTGTTTTATAGTAAACAAACATATATTTGTAGAAATATCAGCACTGAATAAGCACATTTTAGTATCACAACCTTGATAGTAAACCTTGCATTATATTCTTTCAGCTTGAGCTGACACAATGCTATTTATTAACACTTATACAAGTTATTTTTCTCATATAATGTTCAATATCATATACAAATTTACTTTATCACCTCATCAGACTGCAAACACAGCTGATCACACATACATTTCTTACCGGAGCACAGGGAGAGGCAACATTTATTTGCACCGGTGCACATTACCATTTCCTTCAAATTATTTTCTGTTTGCAACAGCAACTTTGAAATATCACGATTCACTTTTGGCCTTCCTTTCCTGAGAGAGTCAGTGTATTAATACAAAACACGTCCAAATACAAAACACGAGTCAGGGAGGAGGTCAAACCCGTTGTTTACGACTACATGGAATGCATGAAAATAAATCTGTTTAGCAGAAAAATCCAATAAACATCAGGCCAAACGATATATGCTTTAGAAGAAAATTGTGTGTTTATATCTCCAGTGTGATTTTAAGCAGATTAAGGTATAATTTGAGTGATTTTCTGTCTTTTATACAGTCGTGGCCAAAAGTTTTGAGAATGACACAAATATTAGTTTTCACAAAGTTTGCTGCTAAACTGCTTTTAGATCTTTGTTTCAGTTGTTTCTGTGATGTACTGAAATATAATTACAAGCACTTCATACGTTTCAAAGGCTTTTATCGACAATTACATGACATTTATGCAAAGAGTCAGTATTTGCAGTGTTGGCCCTTCTTTTTCAGGACCTCTGCAATTCGACTGGGCATGCTCTCAATCAACTTCTGGGCCAAATCCTGACTGATAGCAACCCATTCTTTCATAATCACTTCTTGGAGTTTGTCAGAATTAGTGGGTTTTTGTTTGTCCACCCGCCTCTTGAGGATTGACCACAAGTTCTCAATGGGATTAAGATCTGGGGAGTTTCCAGGCCATGGACCCAAAATTTCAACGTTTTGGGCCCCGAGCCACTTAGTTATCACTTTTGCCTTATGGCACGGTGCTCGATCGTGCTGGAAAATGCATTGTTCTTCACCAAACTGTTGTTGGATTGTTGGAAGAATTTGCTGTTGGAGGGTGTTTTGGTACCATTCTTTATTCATCTTAGTAGCCACAATATCTTTGCCTGTGAAGCCATTTTTATGCAACGCAATGATGGCTGCACGCGTTTCTTTGCAGGTCACCATGGTTAACAATGGAAGAACAATGATTTCAAGCATCACCCTCCTTTTAACATGTCAAGTCTGCCATTCTAACCCAATCAGCCTGACATAATGATCTCCAGCCTTGTGCTCGTCAATATTCTCACCTGAGTTAACAAGACGATTACTGAAATGATCTCAGCAGGTCCTTTAATGACAGCAATGAAATGCAGTGGAAAGTTTTTTTCGGGATTAAGTTAATTTTCATGGCAAAGAAGGACTACGCAATTCATCTGATCACTCTTCATAACATTCTGGAGTATATGCAAATTATAAAAACTTAAGCAGCAACTTTTCCAATTTCCAATATTTATGTAATTCTCAAAACTTTTGGCCACGACTGTATATATAATATATGCGTGTGTGTATATCAGCTAAAGTAAAAAGGAAACGTTCTGACAGCGTCTTTACATCCATTTCTCAAAACTTTTGGCCACGACTGTACATTGGATTACTCATCGGAAATCCTCAGAGAGCTGTTATAGGAACAGTACAGCAGGTAGACATTGTTTACTCAACTCAGAAGCTTAATACTATCATTAAAACATCATTTAAGCTAAAAACTGTGGCGCAGCACCGTGCGTTTCCTGTTTCATTAGTGTCAATGGTAATTGGCTTGGCAAGTATGGAAAAATATCATCTTGATATTAAGAGCAGTTTACATGTGAATAATAAGCAATTTCATGCTGCTGATGAGTGCATCTGTGTGCTCACAGACTTTTTAATTGCAGTTAATTAGTTAAGTGGAAAGAAAATGTATTTGTGGAAAGATGTTTTCGTGGAATATAATCCTTTTCTCCCCCCCCAAAAAAACTTTTTGCTGTTTAGGCATTGGTGGGACAACAGACATTTAATTGTTTGATCAAAATGATTGCTTGGAACAATTTAATAGTTGCTGGATATTATAGGGACATTTCACAGCATCCCTACTAAATTCTATATGCCCCTGAAAATCATAACAAGCAATGTCTGATAGTTTAACCATGGTATTTGTAGTAAAACTGTGGTTATACCAAAAAAGTTACAACATTTTTACTCTAATAAAACCACAGTTCATTTTATTTATTTGTATTTGTGTATACTTTCTTTCTTTCTTTGTTCTTTTTGTTTTTATAACTGTTCTGCCTTAAATGGTTTGTTTTGTACTGTTTCATTAAAAAAATCAGAAAAAAAGATTTGTGATACGCACTCCCACCCAACTCCTGATCTGAATCAAACGATTCACAAACCCGCTACTTCCTATTTAAATCAAATGATTTCTCTGCTGAATTAAAAATCAGCTAAAACCAGCCTAGTCTGGTTGGCTGGTCTTAGCTGGTTTAAACTGGGAGTAGCTGCTTTTAGCTGGTCTCCCAGCCTGGCCAGGCTGGTCATGCTGGTTTTAGCTGGTGGTTTCCCAGCCTGACCAGCTTAGACCATCCTTTACCAGGGTCGTGAATGCTTTGATCCGATCTAAATCAAATTATTCGCAATCCGTGCTCCAAACTTCCGATCTGAATCTAAAGATTCGCAAACCATTATTTCAGATGATTTAATTTGCAAAATGATTTGCAAACCCCATCCGAAGTTCTAAATATAAATCAAAAGATTTACATACCCGCTCCAAAGCCCTGCTGAAAAAAAAACAGCTTAGCTGGTCATAGCTGTCAGCATGCTGGTTTTAGAGGGGTTTTGGCCACTTTCCCAGCCTGGCCAGGCTGCTCAGGCCATCTAAAACCAGCTACTTCCAGCTTAAACCAGCTAAGACCAGCCAGCCAGCCTAGGCTGGTTTTAGCTGTTGTTGTTTTTTTTTTTTCAGCAGGGAGTTCCGATCCAAAGTGAAAGTATTTGCAATACGCGCTCCTGATCTGAATCAAATGTTTCGTGATGCGCAAATTTCTGATCTGAATCAAATGATTCGCGAGCGCTCCAAACCGATCTACATTAGATGATTCGCTATCAGTAATCCAAACCTTTGAATCTGAATCAAAAGATTTGTGAACCCATTCCGAAGTTCCAAACGAAATGATTTGCGATATGCACTTTGGCGAGTCATTCTACCAAACCGGTGCCATTTGGGTCCGCAACATTTGATGAGATGCTTAAGACACAAAAAATGTCCTAAAGTGTGTTTTCAAAGCTTAAAGTTATTAATTCAAGTGATCTTGTTAACATGATATATGACAAAACGCTTTTCTTCAAAAATAACATACTATTTTGTAATCATTTTTCATTAGTACATAGCCAATTTCACATGTCCGTGTTGACCAACATGATATTTTCATCTAAAATATCACCAAATAAGTTAGAGATTTTTTTCAAACTTTTATTATTTTCAGCAATTTATGTGTGTCCCTGTTTACATAAGATATATTTATTCAAATTAAACATTATTTTTTTTGTAAATATTTTATGATTTGTGTGTGTCCCTCATTTTAACTTACCACCCCGTCACACTAACTTGTTTTATCTATAATTAATGTACTGTTGCTTTAAATGACATCACAAAGTGGTAGTGACATCATTTGAGCCTTACAGCCACCAAGAACAAAAGCAGGGAAATACTGACATTTTTTTTACATTGTTTATTTGATGTTTTTTTCATGTTAGACAGTGTCCGTCAAGCTTAACCCAACCACCCCGTCACGCAAAGTAGATAGGGAAAACTGTTTCTATTAATTATTTTACATTATTAATGTAAAGAAAATCAAATTTTAGATTTAATGCATGCATGCTAGATGAGAAACTTGACCACATGGGAGATCTGCGGTCATTTTGGGATGAAATTTACCACCCCGTCACGTTTTTTTATTGTGACGGGGTGGTAATGGACATGATGGTATGGTTCTGCTTCCTGTTTGAATGAGAAGCTGTGTGAATCTATTCTAATATAGGATTCTAGTTTAGTTTCCAGGTGTCTTTTTTGTTTAGTGCACAGCAATGCTTCAAGTCAAATGAAACACATGCCCTTGTGAAATGTATGCACAAAATTTAAAACCAGCAGTTCATATAGAGAAACACTTTGTCCACACCACCCCGTCACAGGGTTATTTTTAAAAAAGTTTATATAAATAAAATGAAATGTTACTTGATTTAATGTTGTATATGATAATCTTATTGTGTGGACTAATTAAATAAATGCCACTTTCGAAAGTTTCGAAAACTGACGGTCATTGTGACATTGCCAAGTGATGGCGCTATGGAGCCATGTGCTATTTAAACACATTTTAATAGGTTTAACATTAGAATATTAGCTCGGAATATACGCTAATTTGACTAGAAACAATGCATTCTTTCAGTTAAAAGTCGGACTTACTTCCGCGTTCAGGAAAAACGTCTATACGTGCTTTTTAAAATCATTCCAAGCGATGTCAAAATTTGAAAATGTTCTTTTGATCTGGTGTTTGCTAGTGAATCGCTAACCTGAATGTTTGAGGTTTGAAGTCATACGTTTGAATCAATCAGAGTGGTTCCAGCGTAAATGACTCACTCAACTGATTCAGTTTGTTTATTCCTTGTTTCACATCTTTAGCTATGTTTACATGACACTGTCAGTACTGCTACTGGCTTAGTTTGCTAGTTTTATGACATTAACTGAAATAAGCCGAAAAAGTATGATGTTTACAAATAAAATATCCACATTTCCATTCCAAAGATAATATCCAACAAAAATCTACGAACATATTCAGGTGAGGTAACTGTTTTACTGCTAACTATCACAATACCTCAAAATACATTAGGTGGAAACATTGTGCATTAAAATCAAGTTTGTAGCTTAACTTACTATATTTTAAATAGTTTGACCACTGCAGTTCAGTTGGTGACAGTTCAGCAGGAAATCAATCATCTCATACCATTGAAGTGAATGTTAAATTTATCATATGTGACCCTGGACAACAAAACCAGTCATAAGGTTAAATTTTACAAAACTGATATATATACATCATATGAAAGCTCAATAAATAAGCTTTCTATTGATGTATGGTTTGTTATGATAGGACAATATTTGGCCGAGATACATCTATTTGAAAATCTGGAATCTAAGGATGCAAAAAAATCAAAATACTGAGAAAATCACCTTTAAAGTTGTCTAAATTAAGTTCTTAACAATGCATATTACTAATCAAAAATTACATTTTGATAGGTTTACAGTAGGAATTTTACAAAAAATCTTCATGGAACATGATCTTTACTTAATTTCCTAATGATTTTTGACATAAAAGAAAAATCAATAATTTTGACCCATACTATGTATTTTTGGCTATTGCTACAAATGTACCCCAGCGACTTAAGACTGGTTTTGTGGTCCAGGGTCACATATATTATAATATATATTTGAGAAATTACTGTTGTCTGATTGTATTAGTCTATATAACGTAATAGTCAATGCAAAACGAGCAAATGGGAGAAGCAGATAAAGTTAAAAAGTGTAAACTTTATCATTCAGCTGAACTGAACACTTCAGCTATCTTATATGTTCTTACTCTGCCCATGTATTAAATGTACAGTACATCCTTAAAAGCGTATGGCTTTCTAGTGTATTACTAGTGCACATGTTTTAGTGTTATTTTTTTGGTCCTGTATACCACTTATAAAGGTGGAAAAACACACCAAATGATGAAATCTTCCAGTTTTAGTTCACTCCACTGTCCCATAAGCAGTGTTGGGAAGGTTACTTTGGAAATGGTTACAGATTACAAGTTACTTGATTTAAAATGTAATAAGTAGTGTAACTTTTCAGTTACTTTATAAAAGTAATGTAACTTATTACTTTTAATTACTTTTTGATTACTTTTCTAAATTTCAAATATTTTCAACTGTTATTCATTTTGAAACATTTAAACCAGGCAGAGTTAATCTTACAGCAGCACTCAACATTGATTATTGTCAGACTTTCAAAATCCTTCATCACTTGAATTAAGTAAGGGATAATATACATCTTTATTTTCCGGTAACAACTGGCTGTCACATAGACGGTCGGAGACGAGCGGATCCATTCGCAGCATTTATTAGATTTCACAAAACTAAACAAACACACAGGGGCAGGCAGAAATCATAGTCAAAACACAGGCAAAAAGGTCGGGGCTGGCAGCGAGAATCAAACACGGGAGGGAGTCCAGGAATCAAACACGGGAAAACAAACACGGGAAGAAACGCTCAGAAATGCAGCCGGGGTAATACAAGACCTCGCCAAGAGCTAGGTGTGAGAGTGGTTTATATGCAGTCCTAGAAATGAGGTGCAGGTGTGAGCGGTAATCAGTGCAGTGAGAAACAAGGAGCAGGTGAATGCAGTGATTAGTGCAGTGACTTGTGGGGAATGAAGTCCATGATGTGTAGTGCAAGAGTTTATGATGACAGGACGACTCAATTCGTGACACTGGCTACATTATCAACAACATTATCCCACTTATTACACAACTGCTTTATAGATTATTAAGATGTTTAGGTCAAAATTATTAGACACGAAACACTGATCTGAGTTGAAATATTTGAACCAAAGCTTCCATGAAGAAATCAGTTGCTAGCAAATGGCAAGTTCAAATTAGACATTTTAGGTATACAGTGCAGTCTTACCAGTTTTCTTACACAACTTTTTACCACATAAATAATTAAGGAAGTAGTACGTTTGTTAGTTATCTTATAATCCATTACAGTGTACAAAAATTTTGTATTTGTATGAAACAACAGAGTGAGTCCACAATAGCAGGATGATAGAATTAAGAAATTGTAATAATTGTAATAATTTATTAGCTAACCAAACACAAAGCTTCCACCAAGAAAAATTATCAAGCATATAGCACTGACTTAAGTTTCCCTGAATGTCGTGACTGACCAATCAGAATTAAGCATTCCACAGTACCGTGTAATAACTTAATTTAAAGCACAGCCACCACAAATTCAGACTTTTTTTTTTTACTTTGTATGCCTTTTATTGTTATGGGACAGTACAGAGATGACAGGAAAGAGCTGGGAGGAGAGAGGGGAGCGGGATCATCGTGAGCACAGCTGCACTATATGTCATAACAAGATCATAACATAAATAACATCATAAGAAATAGTTTAATAGCTGTGATACTGGGTTTGAAATTAAATGTTTGCATAGTTATGACAGGAAACACAAGCATCTAACAATGCCTTAGAAAAAGCAATCTTAAAAAATAAAGTTTATTTATAAACCCAAATAGGAAATAAAACAGTTATCGAATAAGCATGTGTCCTATTCTGTGTTCTAAACTCCTGAAACATTGGTGTCTCATTTTACAGCAGTCAATGCAATTTATAAAAGAAGTCAATTAGATCTGTAAGTGGGGGTGAGTGTGTGAAAAAATTCAGATGTAATCCCCTTTGTAATCGCTGGCATTTTTCTGAAGTAACTGTAATTTAATTACACATGTTTTCTCAGTAACTGTAACTAATTACAATTACATTTATTTTGTAATTAAATTACGTAATTCCGTTACATGTAACTCGTTACTCCCCAACACTGCCCATAAGCAAACTCAACCAAAGCAAACTCCAAACTCCTCTGTGGTTTTCTGTTGTTTTGGAGCACCATGTGATCTTCCTTCACCTTTCGTGGTCCTGTCGGTTCTCACCCTCAAATGCAAACAGCAATAAAAGCTTCCCTCGGATCAGGAGAGTTGCCGACCAAACAACCGACCGACTGACTAACCTGTGCAGGTAAATCAAAGCGTACCTTCCTTTCTCAGCCTCTCCCCTCTAATTCTGCAAATCAATTGGATTTTAATCGATACGGACTGATGGTTTTTGAAAAACGTATTAACAAGAACAACACTTTAAAACTTGAAAGGTCTTTTTCCGGGGAATTGTGGCGGCGGCGGCGGAGTCCAAAGAGACTTGTTTCTGCAGACATGAAAGGTTCCTGAGATCAAGCACCTTGAAAATGAAAAGCACTCTGTCTTGTAGATTCAGGTCTGACAGGAAGCAGGTGTCTCAATTTGAACAGAAGCAAGGACTGCGCTTAAGGTGACATGATAAATAAATCCATATGTGCTTGGAATGAAATGGACAGTTAGACACCAGATTCATTTTGATACGGGCCACTTACCCTTATAGTGTTAGTTATTGTTTTGCAATTATTATTGGAGTCGTTTAGCAGATGCTTTTATCTGAAGTGACTTATGTTGCACTTACATTTGTGTGTACATTTATTCATTTGGCAGACGTTTTTTTTATCAAAGCGATTTGCTGTGCATTCAAAGTATGCCTTACAAGTACTGTATATTTGCTTTCTGTGAATCAAAACCATGATCTTACCATGTTTCTCGTACCGTAAGAGGTTAATTTGGTTCAAACTGCATTCAGATGGTACACAATTCCACACAATGATTGGTGGTTTGTTCATTAATATAATGATTGGTTATTCTTTATATGTGTTTGCTCCAGTCTCCTATCAGCTTGTCCCTGAACGGCTTGTATTTACTGAAGTGACTGTCCTTTGCTGCTTTTATTCAATTGGATGCCATCTCCTGGATTTTTTTGCCTTGTTTGAAGTGCAAAACACTTAAAATAGGCAAAGTCCTTTGGATAATTCTCTTTATTCTTTTACATAGAAATGAATGGGTAACTATGGTAACTGTAATTTGCTTTTAGGCTGGTTCTTCTGGAAGAACAAGCGGTCAAGGTTTAGCTGGTTACCATGACCCGGTTAGCCCCTCATCTAGCTGCAAAAGAAAGAAAAAAACACCCTCGCTACATTTATGGCCATTCATTTTTTCAAATTTTTTTTCAATGATGCTATGCAACATAATATGCTCATCAAGTGTTTATTTGATCAAAAATACAGAAAAAATTTAACATTGTGAAATATTATTATGATGTAAAACAACATTTTTCTATTTTAATGTACATTAAAATCTAATTTATTTATTCATAGCTGAATTTTAAGTTTCATTACTCCAGTCTTCAGTGTCACATGATCCTTCAGAAATCATTCTAATATCATTCTAATGTAAGCAGCACAACTGCTTTCAACATTATCAATGTTAAAAGCAGTTGTGCTGCTTAATATATATATATTTTTTAAACCTGTGATACTTTTTTTTCAGGATTCTTTGATGAATAAATGTTAAAAAGAACAGCATTTATTTAAAATAGAGAAAATATAGAAATCTTTTCTAACAATATACACTACCACACTACACTACCACTACAAAAGTTTGAGGTCAGTAAATTTTCATTATTTCTTTTTTTTGAAAGAATTTAATACTTTTATTCAGCAAGGATGTGTTAAATTGCTAAAAAGTGATAGTAAAGACTTATATTGATAGAAAAGATTTATATTTTGAATAAATGCTGTTCTTTTTAACTTTAACTAAGAATCCTGAAAAAAAAGTATCACAGGTTCAAAAATATTTGGCAGCACAACTGTTGCCAACAGATAAATCTAAAAATAAATCAGCATTTTAGAATGATTTCTGAAGGATCGTGTGACACTTAAGACTGGGGTAATGGCTGATGAAAATTCAACTTTGCATCACAGGAATAAAATATATTTTATTAGAAACCATTATTTTATATTGTAATAACATTTTGAAATATTACTGTTTATTTGTAGTTTTAATCAAATGAATGTAGCTTTGAAGAGCATAAAAGACTTCTTTAAAAACATTACATATCTTACACCGTGTCCTAACTACAGGCGATGTGACAAGATTCCAGCGACAAGCTATTTGGCTGTCCACACCAGACGTGATGCGACAGCGTGACGTGACAGAATCACAGCCATTTAGAAACACAGAAGTGCACTGCACTCCCAATGAAATAGACAAATAATCTGATTCATAAATATTAAAGCTTTTTTAGATTATTAAAACTACATGAGTGACTGATACCATCTTTGTCATGGAAAACACTTGCTGGTTCGCAGTTTTAACGCATATGTTTGTATTTTCAAGATCTGAGGTAAACTATCTGTTGTTGCTTTCAGTATGGCTATAAATGTCACACAATATGATGTTCAAACTCACATTAGAATATTGAATAAACCACATAATCAGTATCTTATCAGTGCCATTGGTTTGCATGTTTTTGTTCCAGTCGCGACATCGCAGAAAGAGAATCCGTTTCTAAAATAGAAATTTCGCCTTTTATCTTTTAGCCTCGTCATGTAGTTAGTAATTCCAAGCTTTAAACGGCAGTGTATATATATATATATATATATATATATATATATATATATATATATATATATATATATATATTTTTTTTTTTTTTTTTTTTTTTTTTTTTTTTATTATTATTATTATTAAAGGGGTCATATGATGCGGTTCCTTGTTTTCTTTTGTCTTTGGAGTGTTACAAGCTGTTTGTTCATAGATAAGATCTGTTAAGTTGCAAATCTTAAAGTCTCAAAACCAAATAGATATTTATTATAAAAGTTAGGACTCAGCCACACCTCCCTAAAACGGCTTGTTCAAACACGTCTCTACTTGAACGCGCCACGGGGCGAGTAGATTAGCATAACACCGGCCATATGTATTTGGAAAGAAAGAAGGCGCAACTTTTACCAGCTGTAGCCGTCATGTTGTGGAGACATTGCAAAAGCAAAAGTACTTTATTTGTTGTTCCAAATGAGGACACAGCTAGAAATCAGTGGTTACGATATATTTACAACACTGTTCCGGAACAGTACAACGCAAATATTCGAGTGGATGATGCGCATTTCACGGAGGACTGTTTCCTGAACCTAGGAGAGCAGCTTACAATGCCAGCTGTACACAAAGGTTAAGGACAGTCTACGCTTGACTGATGGCCTGTAAGTATGTTTTTATATTCAAATAATTCAGTACTGACCATTCAAATGTGAGTTTAAGCAGTGTAGAGTAGTGCTTGTTGTTTCTCGTTCTACGATCGCAAAGGCAGACATGGTGTTATGTTATGTTATGTTATGACCTGGTGCGACACAATGTGTAAAAAGACAGTATGAGTCATTATAATCAGTGGTTATGTCCCCACTCGATGCAACAAATGCCTTGTTTATAATGGGTTTTATTGTTTTTGTTGCATCGCGCCTAGAAACTTCATGTAAGGGTTGTTACAATTTTGTCACACGCTTGAGGTATTCGGCCAAACACAACGCACTGTATAGCTGGCCAATCAGAGAACACCTCGGTTTCCATCAACTTTGAGTTTTGTAACAATCGAAGAGTTTCAGAAAGGCGGGGCAAAGAGCAACAACAATAATGTACAACTCAAACTGCATAAACACATTGCATTACAACAAATACACTAAATAATACTCTTTTTAGCAACATCATATGACCCCTTTAATATTTAATACATTTATTAAATAAACATATTACTAATAAATTACATTTAAATAAAGTAAATTAAATTGATTAATACATTCTAGTTAGCAACAGTTGAAGTCAGAAGTTTACACATACCTTGCAGAATCTGCAAAATGATAACTATTTTACCAAAATAAGAGGTATCATACAAAATGCATGTTATTTTTTTTATTTAGTACCGACCTGGGGTGTGTTTTTCAAAAGAAACCATGGTCGCAAGTTCCGTTGTTACCAATATTTTTTTGGAAATGCACCCCTGAACACCCCTTTTTTGGGGTAGTTGTTTGTCCTGAACAGTTTAACTGCCTGCTGTTCTTCAGAAAATTCTTCAGGTCCCACAAATTCTTTGGTTTTCCAGCATTTTTGTGTATTTGAACCCTTTCCAACAATGACTGTATAATTTTGAGATCCATCTTTTTACACTGAGGACAACTGAGGGACTCATATGCAACTATTACAGAAGTTTCATGCTCACTGATGCTTCAGAAGGAAAAACGATGCATTAAGAGACTGTACTGATTTTTGAAGATGTGTACAGTACTTTTTTCCTATTT
>NC_133375.1:38698951-38755187 GCF_049309525.1 Garra rufa
GACCATTAAAGTTTCATTCCTCAAGGATAAAGATGGAGAGATGGCAAGAAACGACGGAGGAGAATCAGAGAGCATTGTTGTGATTGAACTAGAAAGGCATATGCAAATAATAATAATAATAATAACTGGGGATTTTAGCATCATTACTTTGTTGATTGTTATATATTGTCATTTAGTCAATTTAGTCATTAGTCATTTACTCAAAAGTTTTTTTTTAAGAAATTAATACTTTTATTCAATAATGTTGCATTAAATTTCTATTTTATTTCTATATTAAATAAATGCCATTTGCTACTTCTGTTCATCCAATAATAATGTAAAAAAATAAAGTAAAAAAAAAAACTAAACAAATAAATGCCTTGGAAAATAACTAGAATAAAATAAGTTATTAGGTTGAGCTGCTAAAATTACGAAACTGAAAAAAAATATGAAATAGAAATATGTAAAAAAAATAATAATAATAGCAATTTACAAAATTAATAAAAATTAAATATAAAAATGGCCTGAAACTTATTCTTAAAAAAATAATAATAATAATAATAATAAACAAATTCATAAATAGCAATAAAATAACACAGATTTATACACACTACCAGTCAAACGTTTTTGAACAGGGAGATTTTTAATGTTTTTAAATAAGTCTCTTCTGCTCACCAAGCTTGCATTTATTTGATCCAAAGTACAGCAAAAACAGTATATTTTTAAAATATTTTTTACTATTCAAAATTGTTTTCCATTTGAATATATTTTAAAATTTCATTTATTCCTGTGATTTTAAAGCTGAATTTTTAGCATCACTTTAGTCACATGAAAGTAATGATGCTAATATTCTGATATGCTGCTATTTATTTTTATTATTATGTTGAAAACAGCTGAGTAGAATTTTTTCTACTAGAAAGTTTTTTTGATATATAGAAAGTTTAGAACAGCAGCATTTATCTGAAATATAAATTATTTGTAATATTATACTTTTTTACCACTTTAAATCAATTTAAAGCATTCTTGCTAAATGTATTAATTTCTTAAAAAAAAAACATTTATATAATAATATCATTTATATATATATATATATATATATATATATATATATACATATATATATATATATATATATATATACATATATATATATATATATATATATATATATATATATATATATATATATATATATATATATATATATATATATATATATATATATATATATATATATATATACATATATATATATATATATATATATATATATATATACATATATATATATACATATATATATATATATATATATACATATATATACATATATATATATATACATACTGACTCCAAGCTTTTGAATGGTATAGTGGATAATGTTACAAAAGCTTTTTATTTCAGATAATGTATTCAAAATGAAAAGTACTCAACTGTTTTAAATATTGATAATAATATAATAATACAAATTATTCTTGAACAGCAATCAGCATATTAGAATGATTTCTGAAGAATCATGTGACCAATGAAGACTGCAGTAATGATGCTGAATATGTAGCTTTGATCACAGGAATAAATTACATTTTAAAATTTATTCAAATAGAAAACAGTTATTTTAAATAGTAAAAATATTTCAAAATTTTACTGTTTTTGCTGTACAAATAAATGCAGGCTTGGTGAGCACAAGAGATGTCTTTCAAAAACATTTAAAATATTACCAACCCCAATAGTCATGCCCTTTACAGCCTATTTTACCCACTCACTTATTGTGTAACATGGCATGACATATTTCCAAGAGAGGGAAAAAAAAGTGTTGATGTTCACAAATATAAAAACTGCACATTTACCAATATATCTTTTACAATAAGACTTGCAATGCATAAAGAGAGTAAATGGGGTCAATATTGATTTCATGTTGACATTTAAAGACTGTTCAGATTTTTTACAGGTTAGTTTAGTGGCTTCTTAATTTGGGCTCTGGAAGTACTCAACCTGGATGCAGTCATCCATGCCTTTTGACCAAGTAATGGTGTAGTTTTAATATCTACTGAAGCTGACCAGTAAGTAGCCAGAACGTCAGTTTATGCAGCTGAAGGTTACTGTAACCAAGGACTAATGCGTCCGATACACAGATGTATTACAGAGGCTTGGGAATCAGTTAGCAGATGTCCAGACCCAAGGCCTGGGAAATCAGAGAGGAACCAGGGCAATGGGGTAGAAGAAACAAACTCAGGCAGCAGGTACACCGGAGAGGAGAACGAGGAGAAGCATCTGTTACCAAATTTCTGGATGGGTCAGCAGATTCTGTAGGTCAGAAACGAGGACCACAGAGACCCAAAGAGAGTCTGTTAAGACTGAATGCGGGGTGCTTCTCATGAATAAGACAAATGCTCCCCTACAGCTCCCTGAGAAGTGTCCTACAGAGCCTGAGAAACTAGATGACAAGGTGCTGAAGGAAATCAATAGCAGTGAGAGAGTGGAGATGTTCTGAGTGTGGTGGTGTTGACATGCAAGTTCGGCGGGTGCGTTATGTCAAGTTCAGACCTCAAAGACATGGATCTTTTGTGACACAGATGTCATGCATTGCTATTTATGTTACATCTTACATTTGTTACATCCTACACCAACTCTTATTTTGAACGGGATTTGCTCTAACCAGTTTGCAAAGCAAACACTGTTTAGGAGTTAAGCTGTGGATGCTAACACTGAGGAATCTTAATCTATGACTATATGTTCATGCTGATTTATTTACTCATTTGTTCATTTAATCACTCATTCTTTCATTCACTAACTCACACTCTCACTCATGCTTTCACTCATTTATTCACTTACTCATTAATTCATTCGTTCACTCACTCACTCACACACACACACACACACACACACACACACACACACACACACACACACACACACACACACACATTAACTCACACTCATTTACTCTCACTCACTTATTCATTTATGCACTCACTCATTTATTTATTCATTCACTCACTCTCACTCATTCATTCATTCACTCACTCACTCACTCACTCACTCACTCACTCACTCACTCACTCACCCACCCACTCATTCATTCATTCAATCAATCACATCCTCACTCATTTATTCACTCACTCACACTCACACCCACTTATTCGTTCATTTATTTACTCACTCATTCACTCACTCACTTTCACTCACCCATTCACTCACTCACTCACTCACTCACTTTGTCATTCATTCACTCACTCTCTCTCACTCACTCACCCACTCGAACTGACTCATTCACTCACACTCACTCATTCTTTCATTCACTCAACCACTCACATCCTCATTCATTCACTCACACTCACCGACATATTCGCTCATTTATTCACTCACTCACTCATTCACTCACTCTCACTCACCCATCCATTCACTCACTCACTCACTCACTCACTCACTGATTCATTCATTCAATCACACACTCTCACTCAATCACTCCCTCAAACACTCTCACTCACTTATTCTTTCATTCACTCACCCATTCACATTCATTAATTCACTCACATTCTCATTCACTCACTCACTCACTCACTCACTCACTCACTGATTCATTCATTCAATCACACTCACTCATTCTTTCATTCACTCACACTCACCCACTTATTCGCTCATTTATTCACTTACTCATTTACTCAGTCTCACTCACCCCTTCATTTTCTCACTCACTCGCTGATTCATTCATTCAATCACACTCACTTTGTCATTCATTCACTCACTCTGTCATTTACTCACTCATTCACCCACTCACTCATTCTTTCATTCACTCACCCACATTTATTAATTCACTCATCCTCATTCATTCACTTACTCACCCACTTATTCACTCGCTCTCACTCACTGATTCATTCATTCAATCAATCACACTCACTCTCTTTGTCATTTTTTCATTCACTCACCTATTCACATTTATTAAATCACTCACATCCTCACTCATTCATTCTCTCACGCACTCACTGATTCATTCAATCACACTCAATTTTGTCATTTATTTACTCACTCTCTCTCACTCACTCTCTCACTCACTCACCCACTCACAATTATTAATTCACTCACTCACACTCATTTATTAATTCATTCATTCATTCAAACAAATTGATCAGTTGTTTGTTTTTGTTCATTTATTCCAACGACACATTGGTCACCATTATTTATTTCAGATAATAACATGCTTAAATGTATACTATACATATTACAGTTTTTTACAGACGCTAGGACACATTTCTCAATACTTAGGTCACTTTTGCAAAACTCTTCACACAATTCTCCTAACCGACTTTCAGCTTAGCAAAGCAGTTCATTTCACATTCAAAATGCACTACAACTACCAAAACACTTTATTCAGGTCTCAAATAAACTCATTCTTCCAGAACACACTTTGTCACCCACAAAACAATGACCTAAAAAACACTAACAACATGTAGCATTACACAGTGTTTTCTTGTGTAAAACAAGGACACATCTCAGTTTATAATTGCAATATATATTGTTTATAACTGCAATATATGTTACTGGAATGAATCAGACATGATGCAGAATTCGCAGTATTTTATGTTGTTTATTTATTTTAATTTTTTTGCACTAAGTAATTCCAATATGCAAGAATTTGTATAAACACCATCCACTGATACAGATAATATAGCAATGCTAATCTACTGCATTTTTAGATTTGAAATATGTTTCAATAAAATATCGCTGTTGAATTTTGCTGTCTTATTCTGTTTTGCATTATGTTATTGTTTTGAACATAAGTTTAACCGTTTTGAAAACAGTATGTAAGCACGTGCAAAATGTCCTGTACGTACAAAGATTTTTGGCAGTTGTTGTGTCTGAGTGAGAAAAGAATTCATGAAATTTGAGAGATGTAGTCACTGAATGCATTTTGTGCCAAAACAATGATAATTGATCCTCAGTTTAGCCCACATAGACTTCTGTTGTGCTCACTGTGTGAAGAGTTTTGCAAAAGTGACCTAAGTATTGAGAAATGTGTCCTAGCATCTGTAAAAAACTGTAATATTACAAAATTGACAAAGTCAGTCAACGCTTATGTTTTAGGATCAAAACACATTTGGACTTTAAATGCATCTAATTAAGTCCCCCACAACAAAGTCAAAGTCACATCTCGTCACCCACGTAATTTTTCCCCTCAACTTTGGGGGCAATTATAAAAATATTTGAGGATACTCTGAGGAGATGCTGAATCATTTGAACTTGAAGGGAACAAGTTGGTTTATATATCTACCAACTCCTACGAGGCCAGCAGTCAAAATTCTTGAAATATTATACCCTAAACATGGCTTCCTAAGATTTTTGGCCTGAAAATAATGAATACTTAAGGGGACTGTAAAAAAATTAAATCTTAGAATACTTTTTAGATTAAATACATTAATGTAATATTTAAAAAACTTTCCAAAGATTAGATTTATATCATCAACAAATAAGCAAGCAACAAAATAAAATACATTATGTTTTTCAATCTGTGACAGACTATAGATTGCGATTGCTTTTTGTGCCACTAGTGTCACAGGCGTTCATATGTGAACAGTATTGAGTGATGTCTCAACTGAACCTGTGAAACCGGTTCATTGAATCTAACCATTCATCCACAATAATTTTAACTTCTTAACGCTACATTTACTTGGATCAATAGCTTCAGACGTCCAGTTCATGCAAGAAGCGTGTTATTCACTTTGGATCCACCTGTCTGACATGCAGAAAATGAGCATGTTGACCTTGAAACGCCCTTTGTGTAACAGTCACTTGATCATATCAATCCATACTGGTCAAGATGATGTCTTGAACTAGTTATGAATGTAATTGAACAAGGGAAGATATAAAAAAAGGCAAAATTACACGTCAACCAGCTCCAGATGAAAATTCATTGTCTGGCTCAATCAAGCCATCTAACACATTTATGTTCTGAAACTGGGACGCCGGAGGGAAAATGAATGTTAATACCCACCGCCTCTGGTTTGTATCTGAAATGAGCCTGATTAGGACAAAAGACATTTCAATTGCCTTCAGCGAGTGATTGGCGTGGGCCGAGCGGGGCTTGATAATAAGGGGAAAGGTATGTCAGATTTTGATGAATAGGCTCATTTTTGTCATCATTCTCAAACATTTACGTGACACTCCTCCTTCAACCCGGCAGCTCTCTGTAATAACGCGTTCGTGTCCTAGTTGCCCTTCTAGAGACGACAGCCTGCTGTTCTTGCTTTAAACCATCACCTGAAGTGACCCAATGAAGACTGAGTAAAAACAGTGAGTGTCATAAAAAATAAATTGTGTTCACTGCAAAGTGAAGTGAAGGAGGGAACTGGTTTCAGCTGGGAAATAGTACTGAGATGATCTGAGCTTTCTAGCTTTTGCTGGAAAGATTTTTGAAGGGGAGCTACAGTACAGTCTGCCTCATGGTTACATGTTCACACTGTACCTCTTTTAAATGTTATTGCAAATCTGTACTGGTTAGTTTCTTGTATAACACAAAAAAGATATGTTTTCCATACCATAAAAGTCAGTGGGGCTTAATGTTGTTTGGATCATAGTGTTTTCAGAAATATCTTATTTTCTGCGGGGAGATGATAATATTTTGCGTGTTTTTTTTTTTTGTTTTTTTTTTTTTGTACTTTTTTCTTGCCTTAACATATTTTTTATTGTGAAACATGATATTTAGAACAATTAGCATATTTTTAAGTAAAACAAATGCATTCAGTCAGGGTTATTAGTTAAGTGAAATTAAAATGAAAACAAGACGAACAATAATAATAACAAGAAGAAACATTTTTATTAATTGAAGAAAGAAAAAACTAAATTGTACTCATTAAACTCATTTTAGTTAATTAACTTGATTTACTAAAATGACTTAAACTGAATTAAAACAAAAACAAAACAAAAAATACTATAGATGCATTAAAAAACTTACAAAAATAGCAAAAACACAACAAATCAAGATCACTAAACTTTAACTTAAATTAAAATAAAAACAAAACCAAACAAATTATATCCCAATGATATAATATTTACCTATTTATTTATTTATTCTTTCTTTTTTTTGTACACGTTTTTCCTATTGTGAAATGTGATATTTAGAACAATTAGCTTTTTTTTAGTAAAATAAATGCATTCAATCAGGGTTATTAGTTAACTGAAATTAAAATGAAAACAACAAGAACAATAATAATAATAATAAAAAAAGAAGAAACATTTTCATTAACTGAAGAAAGAAAAAACTAAAAACTTTCAGCTAGTTGCCAAACCAATATTTCTTATTTTAATTTAGTTAATTAACTTGATTTACTAAAATGAATTAAACTGAATAAAAAAAAACACTATAGATGTATTAAAAAAACTTAAAAAATGGCAAAATAAATAAAAACAAAACAAAACAGAACAAAAAATATCTCAATATAATATTTATTTATTCATTCATTCATTCATTCATTCATTCATTCATTCATTCTTTTTTGTACTTTTTTTCCCTCTCCTTTTGTGAAACATGATTTTTAGAACTATTTGCATTTTTTAAAGTAAAATAAATGCATTCCGTGAGGGTTATTAGTTAACTGAAATTAAAATGAAAACAACAAGAACAATAATAATAATAATAATAATAACATGAAGAAGAAACATTTTCATTTACTGAAGAAAGAAAAAACTAAAAACTTTCAGCTAGTTGCCAAACCAGTGTTTCTCATTTTAATTTAGATAATTAACAAAGATGCATAGATGCATTAAAAGAACTGAAAAAAATGGCAAAAACACACAACAAAACAAAATCATTAAACTTTAACTTAAATTAAAACACTTTACTAACTTATTTATTTATTTATTGGGTGGTGTATTTAAAGATTTTAGTGTGATTTCCTAAAAGATCACAGAAAAGCCATTTTTTGTTTATTTATTTATTCATTCATTCATTCATTCATTCATTCATTCATTCATTCATTCATTATTTATTCTTGTTTGTACTTTTTTCCCTCACCTTTAACATATTTTTTTTCCTTTTGTGAAACATGATATTTAGAACTATTTGCATATTTATTTTTTAAGTAAAATAAAAACATACAATCAGGATTATTTTGGTTAACTAACATTAAAATAACAAGAACAACATCAACAACAACAACAATAATAATAATAATAATAATAAATATGTTCATTAATTTAAAAAAAAAAAAAAATTACTTTAGTTAGTTGCCAAACCAGTATTCTTAACCATATTAATAATAATAATAATAATAATAATAATAATAATAATAATAATAATAATAATAATAATAATAATAATAATAATAATAAATTGCATTAATAAAAAAAATCTAGAAACTTTATTTCAGCTAGTTGCCAAGCCAGTATTTCTTATTTTAATGTAGTTAATTAACTTGATTTACTAAAATAACAAAAACTAAAACTGAATTACAATTGAATAATAAACTATAGATACATTGAAAAATAATCTTGACAAAAATCACTAAACTTTAACTTAAATTAAATGAAAACAAAAGAATATAAAAATAGTGAATATAAAAATATAATAGTATTAATGATAATAAAATTGCACTTTACATTATGTATGTATATTGCAACTATAACATTATGTATTTCTTTATTTTGAGGGATATTTAAATATTTTTTTATTCATTTTATTTCTGAAATGATGCATATGTATATGAATATGTATTCATTTATTTAGCATGAAATTTTGTTCTCAATTTTTTTAGCCAGAAATGATTATTTGTGAGTGTGGTTGGTCTCTTTATATATATATATATATATATATATATATATATATATATATATATATAACATAAATTAAACCAACCATGCTCACAAATAACACACTTTCGTCATCCTTTTTTTTTTTCTTTTTCAAATAGTAAATTCTCATTTTGGCATATGACTACAAACCTCATGCCAAAATCTTCACTGGCCATTAATTAATCAGTGCATTTCATTGGTCAGAAAATATGAACAGGTTGGCATGTGGATCTTTTTATATAAGGTTCCTGCTAACCACGACTGGCCGCTTTCCATGTCACTAAAGCCTTTTCCTGTCCAACCGGGCGTATTTTGGCCGGAATGCACTGCAACGAGAATTTATAGCGACAATCAAAAATCTGCCTCTGCAAGATCTACAGCCTTCATGTTTCCAGCCAATTATCCATTTACTGTAACACCTCCTCTAAGTCTTCAACTCCAGACGATCTTTAAGCTATTAAATCTTTAGCATACTCCTGTTTACCCGGCGCAAACGCGCTTGAAGCCTGTCGCTAGTTCCCGCAAATATTCCCTTGCGCATTCCAATTACCTCATATACCATCAGGTGACAAATTAGCGGGATATAAAAAACACTCGTCACATAACACTTTCTCGCTAATGATAAAACCATGTGAACGGCCAAGAAAATGAGTGCAAACGCACTGAAAGTGTTTCTAATCCTGTTCTGTGGTATTGTACAGTACCAAAAGAGAAGAAAAAAAAAAAACTCAACCGGCATTGAAAACCTTCTCTGAGCTCCAGCTAAACCAACACAGCAGATGGTTTCCGCTCTCAGCTCCATCTCTCCTGAGTCCTCTCCTCTCCACCCTACTAATGGCACCCTCCTCAGACTGCAGGAGCGGCCCACCTTAATTAAACAGTGTTAATTGTGGGAGTCGGAAACTGCTCTCCACCATTATGTAGCGCACAGCTGGTTGTCGCCTTCTCCCAAGAGACACTTTCCAGCTCGCTCTGGCTTTCTCTCTCTCTCTCTCTCTCTCTCTCTCTCTCTCTCTCTCTCTCTCGCTCTCTCTCTCAGTATGGAGATTGGTTATGCTGGAGCAGAGCATACTTTCATACTTCTTCCAATTATGGAACATAAAACAGTGAGGAATATGGGACACAAGTAGAAATAAAGTCATTGTGACCTTAGCTGTATACACTGAGGCAAGTAGGACATGTTTCTGCATCAGCAAACCTTATGTTGATTTTAATTAAACTGCTGATGTTAACATTTGTAAATGGATCAACTAACATTAGCTATCTATGAGTAATATATACTTTTTAAAGGGGTCATATGATGCAGTTTTTTTGTTTTCCTTTGTCTTTGTGTTACAAGCTGTTTGTGCATAGATAAGATCTGTAAAGTTGCAAAGCTCAAAGTCTCAAAGCCAAAGAGATATTTATTATAAAAGATAGGACTCAGCCACGCCTTCCTAAAACGGCTCGTTCAAACAGCCCCCACTTGTCCACATCACGGGGTGAGTAGATTAGCGTAACACCACCCATAAGTATATGGAAAGAAAGAAGGCGTAACTTTTACCGGCTGTATTAGTTTTCCGACGCAGTGTGTTTCATTGTGAAAGCGAAAGCACTTTGTTTGGTCTTCCAAATGAGGAAATCAGTGGTTAAGTTATATTTACAACACCTTCCGGAACAATACAATGCAAATACTCGAGTGTGTGATGCACATTTCACGGAGGACTGTTTACTGAACCTAGGAGAGCAGCTTACAATGCCAGACACAAAGGGTTAAGGCTATAAAGTGGAGCAATTCCAATGTTGCAAGGACAGTCTGCGCTTTTGACTGATGGCCTGTCAGTAAGTTTTCATATTTAAAGGTTTTGCTACTGACTATTCAAACGCGTGTTTTGAGCAGTGTAGAATAGTGCTTGCTGTTCATTGTTCTACGATCGCAAATGCAGACATGCAACGCGTAAAAAGACAGTATGAGTCTTTATAATCAGTAGTTATGTCCCCACTGGATGCAACCAATGCCTCGTTTATAATGGGTTTTATTGTTTCTGTCTCGTCACGCCAAGAAACAGCATAGTAAGGGCCGTAACATTTCCCTCACACGCTTGAGGTATTCGGCCAATCGCAACGCACTGTATAGCTGGCCAATCAGAGAACACCTCGGTTTCCATCAACGATGAGTTTTGTAAAAATCAAAGCGTTTCAGAAAGGCATGGCAGAGAGGAGTAACAATAATGTATGTATGTTTTTTGAACCTCAAACTGCATAAACACATTGCATTACAACAAACACACAAAATAATGCTCTTTTTAGCAACATCAAATGACCTCTTTAAGAATTTATTATTTACATTTGTGACCATGGACCACATAACCAGTATTAATGGAGACATTCACTTCCATAACAAAAATTTACAGATAATGTATTCACCCCCTTGTCATCTAAGATGTCCATGTCTTTCTTTCTTCAGTCGTAAATAAATAGTTTTTTGAGTGAAACATTTCAGGAATGTTTTCCAAAGGGTCATATCTATCAGTCATTTTCCAAAAAATGAAAATTTATATACATTTTAACCTCAAATGCTTGTCTTGTCTAGCTGTGCGTGAACTCTGTGTATTCCGGTTCAAGACAGTTAGGGTATGTCGAAAAACTCCCATCTCATTTTCTCCTCCAACTTCAAAATCACCCTACATCGCTGCAGAACGTGATAATGCAAAAATTAAATGCCCTTTACAAAAAAATTATAAAACAGCAATTTAAGGTGATTTTGAAGTTGGAGGAGAAAATGAGATGGGAGTTTTTTGACATTCCCTAACTATCTTGAACCGGAATACACAGAGTTCACGCACAGCTAGGCAAGACGAGCATTTGAAGTTAAAAAGTATGTAAATTGTCATTTTTTTTGGCAAATAACCAATCGTTTAGCTCTAAGATCCATCTTCCTCAGCTGGGATCGTTTAGAGCCCTTTGAAGCTGCATTGAAACTGCATTTTTGGAAGTTCAAACTCGTAGGCACCACTATATGGAGAGAAATCCTGAAATGTTTTCCTCAAAAAACATTATTTCTGAAGAAAGAAAGACATAAACATCTTAGATGACAAGGTGGTGAGTAAATTGTCTATGAATGTTTGTTCTGGAAGTGAACTTCTCCTTTAGTGCACTCTTAACTAACATGAATAAACAATAAACAACTGTTTTTTTACTTACTAACGTTAACAAAGATGAATAATTGTTTGTTCATGTTAGTTAATACATTAATGTTAACAAATGACACCTTATTGTAAAGTGTTACCATGTTAACAAATACCACAACTGAATAAAAAATGTATTAGTAAATGTTGAAATTAACGATTAATATTTATAAATACTGCATTATTCATTGTAAGCTCATGTTAACTAATGTTAACAAGTGAAATATGATTGCAGTGTTACCAAAATATGACAAAAAATAAAATAATAATAAAAAAATTGCAATTCAATAACGATAGTAATAATATCACTGTGTAAACTGGTAATATCTGGCAGTGATTTAAGACAAAGCAAATATGTGACCCTGGACCACAAAACCAGTCATAAGGGTCTTTTTTTTTTATTGAGTTTTATTAAGATCATAAGGTGAATAAATAATCTTTCCATTGATGTATGATTTGTTAGGACAATATTTGGCAGAGATACAATTACTTAAAAATCTGGATTCTGAGGGTGCAAAAAAAAAAATAATCTAAATATTAAGAAAATCGCCTTTAAAGTTGTCCAAATGAAGTTCATGCGTATTACTAATCAAAAATTAAGTGTTGATATATTTACGGTAGGAAATTAAAAAAATATATATATCTTCATTGAACATGATCTTTATTTAATACCCTTATGATTTTTGGCTTAAAAGAAAAATCTTTGATTTTGACCCATACAATGTATTTTTGGCTATTGAAAGAAAATTAATTTTTTAAGCCAAAGAGTTAAAGGTCCAAATTGCAGTTTCAATGCAGCTTCAAATGGCTCTACACGATCTCAGCCAAGGAATAAGGGTCTTATCTAGCGAAACGATTGGTCATTTTAATGAAATAACCACAAATGCTCCTCTGCGTCTTCACGCATTACCTAATCATGCTGGAAAGGTCACGCAGGGTTAGTTCTTCATCTGTGTAATAATCTGGGGAAAGTTACAGTATGTGTTAATAAAACTTGCTGCATTTAATGCAATATCATATCCAACATGAAGATAAGATTCTGGGACATTTTTCACATGTCATACTATACAGTATATGTTAATAAATCTTATGTTCCATGTAACTGAGTAAATGTATATGTTTTTCACAATGTTTGAAAATTTGATTTAGGTTTGATGCACTGTTTCATCATTTTGCATATTACTGTCAACCTTACTATTATTTTTGTCAACTAAAATTGCATGCCATCTCAGACTAAAATGAACTTGGCATAACAAAATATAGAGTAAAAAAGGTAATTTTCAACAAGCAATAATGATAAAATAGTAACACTGTTTATATCTCATTTCTAAGGATTTAATTTGAATTCTGAAATATTTGGGGCGCCTCCTGCTGTTTTCATCCTCTCAGATGTTCAGCCAAACTGCAGTCCATTTTTCTTTTTTCTTTTTTTTTTCTCATCAAACACTAAACAGGAGTTTTGTCTCACTCTGCAATCACACAGTACCTCTTTTTTCTATTTTCATCACCTGAGAGAAGGTTGACAGCTCTAACATTAGTGATTGACAGCAGGAAAATAACTTGCAAAGCATACGTATGTCAGTGATGTGACAGACAACTAATGGCATTCACAGTTCACTTCATGCAGCGCAGATTCAACTGAACTCACTCTCAGTAAATCGAACTCTACTGAAGCCTACTGTATCATGTTTGATATGCAAATTTCTCAAAACTTTGCTGAAAAACCTGTTGTACACAATCTATTGCATGCTCTCTATCGTCTGATTAATAGTTTAACAAGTAAAAGGCCTTTTGTATCGAAGTAAAAACTTTTACGTTCAGCGTGTGGTTCACATGTCTATTTGCTGTGAAATCTTTTTTGATTTTTATATTGTTAGTAATATTTTAAGGTGAACACTTAATGGACAGAAAAATTATGTTCAGATCTGAATATCAAATATGATCATCAGGCTTTTGAGCAACGTTTATTTGTCTCTCAATTATCATTGTATTGCTTTGCATTATATATTTTGAAACTTTACATACACCTTGCAGAATCTGCAAAATGGTAATTATTTTACCAAAATAAGAGGGATCATACAAAATGCATGCTATTTTTTATTTAGTACTGACCTGAATATGATATTTCACATAAAATACATTTACATATAGTCCACAAGAGAAAATAATAGTTGAGTTTATAAAAATGACCCTGTTCAAAAGTTTACATACGCTTGATTTTTAATATGTGTTGTTACCTGAATGATCCACAGCTGTGTTTTTTTGTTTAGTGATAATTGTTCATGAGTCCCTTGTTCATCCTGAGCAGTTCAACTGCCTGCTGTTCTTCAGAAAAATTCTCCAGGTCCCACAAATTCTATGGTTTTCCAGCATTTTTGTGTGTTTGAACCCTTTCCAACAATGACTGTATGATTTTGAGATTCGTCTTTTTACACTGAGGACAACTGAGGGACTCATATGCAACTATTACAGAAGGTTCAAACACTCACTGATGCTTCAGAAGGAAACACAATGCATTAAGAGCCGGGGGGTGAAAACTTTTGAACAGAATGAAGATGTACATTTTTCCTTTTTGCCTAAATATCATACCACTTTACATAGAAAGAATACCTGTATGATGTGCAATATTTGCCATATTGTCCAGTTAAAAAAAAAAAATAATAATAATATTTTTTTATTTAGTACTGCCCTTCAAAAGCTACAGAAGATGCTTACATGTTTCCCAGAAGACAAAATAAGTTAAATTTACTCTGATGTTCAAAAAGTTTTCAACTATTATTTTGTCTTGTAGACTATATGTAAACGCTTTGTACGTGAAGTGTCTTATTCAGGTCAGTACTAAATAAAAAATAACATGCATTTTGTATGAGCCGTCTTAGTTTGGTAAAATAATTAACATTTTGCAGATTCTACAAGGTGCATGTAAACGTTTGACCTCAACTGTAGATCTTATTGATTTACAAGCTTTCAGATATAAATATAAGCATTGCACCAATTTGCATATTTTTGCTCAGTTTAAGCCTCGAATAAAACTAAGCTGTTTTTCTTCTTGAATATGAGCTTCATATTCTCACTACAGTATATCATACTATAAAAGCCTGATGTATTAACTATGATACTCAGCGAAAACAGAATTTATTTTGTTTAGTATATTGTTTAAAGGTACAAAACAATATTTTTTCTGACTATTGTTTCATTTGTCAGAGATAGACTATGTGCATGTGAATGTATCAATTATGCTTTTGACCTTTCTGTCTTCGCCACTGTTATTTACATGTTGGCTACTGTAACATTATAAGTATTGCTTGTATTGTATCTGTACATAGCCAGACTGCATTCACAGTTGCATTAACCAGAAATGTGTATGTTTAATGCATTTTAAAATCATTGACAGAAAATGCATTAAAATTGCACGTTTATCAAACGTGGATAGAATCCATCTGAACATGTTTCTGGTTGCATTACACTTTTTTGCATTACAGCAGCTTCAACTTACTTATGCCAACCTGTCATACAACTTTTAAGAAGAGTTGGACTGCACATGTAGTTCTGGATCGTGCAATTAATGTGTGATGAGGACAGCGGTGAGCAGGTGGGGCACATTTCTCATCACTTTCTATGAGAAGCGGTCCTGGCATGATTCCTATGCTTTATTTATGGAGCCTCATAAATATCATAGGCATATCAATAAACAATGTCAGATTTTCATTTCTTTTCCCTTACCATAATCAAATCACTCTCGCAGTAATTCTTCCTGATCCAGCGTATCACACGGATTAATCTACTCAGATTGGAAAATTTAACTTGTGGCTTTTCAATCACATTAGCAACGTAGAGTTATATTTTATTTACGCTCGTGCACAAGCACTGTTTTATTTGCGGAGCTGGAAACGTTAATAGTTCATGATGGCCTCTGAAATGACGGTCGATAAAACTATTTACAAATTAAAGATTTTTTCATGCTTTTTATTGTTCATTTGATATAAAAGTTACTCAGCGTCTTTGTATCGATTGACTGACTGACTGATTGCTTATTGAATTTGACTGTGGGATGTGTGTTAAAATGTTGAAGAAAGACTCACTATAGCGCCTCAGTCCAAGTTCCCTTGTTTTACCTCGGGAGATTATTTTTGGATTTGAATATAAATGTCGCTTACGGTTACGCTCTGTGATATTTGTTCTCATGATGCAATGACGTGCAAGATTTATATGATCCTCGGAAGAAAGTGGAACTAGGAGTGGGAGCGAACTTCGCAGAAGTCTATTGCGCCGTAATAGATGCCGTTTCCCCGGTCTTCCTTTGATGAATGTTTTTCTATATCAGACACAGACTTGAGGCCAAACTCATCTGTCTTATAATTCAAACTCAAAGAGCAATTTCCAGGCAAAATGTTTTGGTTGTGTATTTGTACATTTCCATGCATGTGCGCCAGTAGCTGGTGGTGCAGCCTGCTGGATTATCCACTGATAATGATAAATGCGCTATTTGTTCTGCTGTTTGTTTGACCTCCGCCAGCCATTTTTTTATGGCCATAAAACCACGGTGTAAACTGTTATTTATCGAAATGCGTGCACTGAAAAGCTGCGTTAGCTCTGGAGGATGCATTATTAGCTCATTATGTGCCAAAGCCTGAGAGTACAAGGGGCGACGTCGGGTCACCTGATGCGTCTGGCACCTGGCCATATACTGCAAAACCAGCATGTGGTCTCAAGAGGTTAACAAGAGACCTGGATTTTTTAATTGTAGCCAACAGCATGGCTTTACTATGAAAGCCTGTTTCAGCCACATAAATTAGAAAAAAGTAATAACTCAAAATTGCAAGATATAAAGTCAGAATTGAGAATCATGAATCCAGAATTGCAATTAGTTTAAAATAAACAAGCAATTCTGAGAAAAAGGTCAGAATTGCCAGGTATAAACTTATAATTGCAAGAGATATACATTGTGAGATATAAACTCTTTTTGCTATCCAATAATAATAATAATAATAATTTAATTCTGAGGAAAAAAGTCAGAATTGAGAGTCTTACATTTATAATTGTGTGATATAAACTTCCGATTCTGAGAAGAAAAAAAAAAAAATCAGCATTGCAAGATATAAACTCAGAATGGCAAGAGATATAAATTGTGAGATATTATTTTATTGCTATCAGAATAGCAAGATAAAAATGTACAATTCCGAGGGAAATAAGTCAGAATTGTGAGATATAAAGTGAGAATTGAGAGTCATAAATTCAGAATTGTGTGATATAAACTTTAAGCATTGAAAAAAGTCAGCATTCACAGTCATGAACATAGAATTGCGTGATATAAACATTCAATTCTAAGAAAGAAAAGTCAGAATTGAAAGGCATAAACTGCCAAATATAAACTAAAAAGATAAAAATTGTGAGATATAAACTCTTGAGATCGTGCAAAAAAAAAAAAAATGAAAGAAGAGAAAAAACTAAGTCAGAATTGCAAGATAAAATTTCACAATTCTAAGGGAAAAAAGTTTGAATTGTGAGTTATAAATTCAGAACTGTGTGATAAAAACTTGCGATTCTGAGGAAAAAAGTCAGCATTGCGAGATATATACTTGAAATTGCAAGATATAAACTGGCAGATATTGTAAGAGATATTATTTGTAATAAGTCAGAATTGTCAAATATAATCTTGCAATTAAAAAAGAATAAAAGCTAAGTCAGAATTGCAAGATAAAAATTCACAATTCTGAGTTGTGAGATACAAAATCAAAATTGGGAATCATAAATTCTGAACTGTGTGATAAAAAACAATTCAAAGAAAAAAGTCAGCATTGCAACATATAAACTCAGCTAGACAGGCCTATAAACTTGCGATTCTGAGAAAAATATCTGAATTGCAAGATATAAAGTCAGAACTGAAAGTCATCAACTCAGAATTTCATGATATTAAGTCATAATTGAGAGTAATAAACAGAATTGTGTAATATAAACTTGCAATTCTGAAAAAAGTCAGAATTGCAAGATATAAACTCAGAATTGCAAAACATAAAAATTGTAAGATATAATCTTGCAATTCTGAAAAAAGAAAGAAAAGAAAAAAATGAGAAATAAAAAATTCACAGTTGTAATGGAAAAAAGTCAGAAGTGAGAGTCAGAATTTCAAAATTGTATGATATAAACTTGTGATTCCGAGAAAAAAGTCAGCATTGCAAGATATAAACTCAGAATTGCAAAATATAGGTCTATATATTTGTATTTCTGAGGAAAATATCAGAATTAGCATGACATAAAGTCAGAATTGTATGGTATTTTAAGTCAGAATTGCCAAATATAAACCCACAATTGCAAGGTATAAACTGCCAGATATAAAATAATAATTGCAAAAGATTAAAAAAAAAATTGAGATATAAATCAGAATTTTGATATATAATCTTTCTATTTATATAATCTAAAGTCAATTGCAAAATAAAAATTCACAATTCTGAGGAAAAAAAGTCAGAATTGTAAGATTTAAAATTTAGAATTGCTTGATAGGCCTACAAACTTGCAATTGCAAGATATAAAGTCAGAACTTAAAATCATAAACTCAGAACTTTGTGACATTAAGTCTGAATTAAGAGTCATAAACTTAGAATTAGGAGGGATAAACTTGCAAGTCAGAGAAAATGTCTACATTTAGAGATGTTAACTCAGAATTGCAAGAAAAAAGTAATGTTTTAGAAGTCTCGCAATTCTGTTTTTTTTTTCTAATGAATGCAAGTTATGAGTTTTTTTTTTTCTTGCTCATAATTGCAAATTTATAGATTGCATTATTTTCAGAACTGTGAAATAAGAAGTCACAATTATGATTTTTATTTATTTTTATTCCATCGTGTAAACAGGCAAAAATGCATTTTGGTATGTGAAAATGGAATATTGCAGAAAAAAGTGCTGTTTTGTAGAAAAATGAACTGTCCTGCAAAGAATAATTCATTCTGAGCAAACAAAAATCTATGATGCTCTCTACAATTATGCTGATGACCACTTTTGCATAGAATGCTGTGCATAAATGAATAAAAACATACATACATACATGCTTGCAAAGCAGCTACTGTAATACAATGAAATATGTATATTTATATGATGCTTGCAATAATAATAAATAGAACATTGTCACAATATACAGCTACTTATGAATTACAGTCAGTGTAGGAAATGTTTGCATAGGCCTAACTAAGCCTTGTTAACCAAACTTTACTCTTGCCTGTTAGACACAGCCTAAATGTATGCCATACCTTCAGCCAATCAGAAACAAGGGGCTAAATCCTGATTGGCTGACTTCATCACCATTCACATCATTACCTCACCTGCAGCAATTGGAAAAACCAAACATGTCTTGAAAAGAGAAAAGGAAGGATCGCATATGGCAATATAACAATACAATATGGAGTACAATACACCACAGAGTCAAGTGAGTTATGATCTTGCCATTGTTTAACATTTAGGATTGTGTTCCCATTCTTTCTTAACAAGTAGTTAGCTAGCTAGCCAAAAGATCTTAATTATAATTAGCTACCTTATTATTTTGAAATGTTACAAGCCAGCTTGTTAACTATGTAGTTGTATTTATTTATTTTTATATTGTCTTTATATATTAAATTTTTTAACTGATTTGAATGAATGAATGAATGTTGAATGAATGAAGTTTGGCCCAGTGCTTTTGTTGCCAATTTTATTGTATTTGTGAATCATTTTTGCCTTGCAGTTTTATGCCTTCCAAACCTAACATTTGTTTTTCTCTGATGTTTTTTGCACCGTTGTTTTGCAATATGTCTGCTGATCTAAATGTGTCGCAGTGGTAACATTATCTGGCTGGCTGACATTGATGAGATTTTCTTTTGACTTTTGATAGTCTTGGAAGCTTCTGTTGGATTGGATTGAAAAATATTGTTATTGCTGAGCCCTGCTTTGTCATATTGTTTTGTAGCAGGCTGTATGTCCTATCAAAAATGACAATGCGATAAAAGGTTTTTATTATATCATTAAGTGCTTTTGTAAATGGACTGCCAAAATTAGAAGAGATTTTAGATTAATATGTGTTTGTGAAGTTTAATCGAGATTTGATTTTTAGCAGTAGTTCTGTCCTGAGAAATATCATTCATCATTGGGATTTACATATTTAAATATTGAGTTACATTATTATATATTATGATATGTGACCCTGGAGCACAAAACCAGTTATAAGGGTCAATTTTTGGAAACATCTGAAAGCTGAATAAATACATTTTCCATTGATGTGTGGTTTTTTTAGGATAGGACAATATATGGCCAAGATACAACTATTTGAAAATCTGAGGGTGCAAAAAATCCAAATATTAAGAAAATCGCCTTTAAAGTTGTCCAAATGAAGTTCTTAGCAATGCATATTACTATTCATAAATTAAGTTTTTATATATTTATTGTAGGAAATGTACAAAATATCTTAATGGAACATGATCTTTACTTAATATCCTAATGATTTTTGGCTTAAAAAAACTATAATTTTGACTCATACAATGTATTTTTGGCTATTGCTATTTAAAAGGTCTCAGGTCTTTTCAAAGACATTTCAGTTTAGACTTTAATTGTGGTAAAACTCTCGGGGTTACTTTTCAGTAACCCTGTTCCCTGAGAGAGCGGAACGAGATGCTGCGCTTGCTAAAGCGCTATGGGAACGTCTCTATTCGTGACCAGCTGTGAAAGATGTGTGTAACACGTCAACAGAGTTGACCCGGAGGTATTATAGCCTCGGTTGATGACGTCATCAGAGCGCACCGTGACACGTAGGCTATAAATAGATGAGCCGCAGGTGCATCGTCAGGATATTTTGTCTGAAGAGCAGTCCTGCTGGACATCTTCAGCACGGCATGATAGCGCAGCATCTCGTTCCGCTCTCTCAGGGAACAGGGTTACTGAAAAGTAACCCCGAGAGTTCCCTTTTGAGAGCTACACTCGATGCTGCGCTTGCTAAAGCGCTATGGGAACGAGAATACCCACGCCGCCGTGCTTGAACATGTCTGGACCCCTATGGCTGTGCAGGTGTGTTTCACAAGAACGCAAGGAGGCCTAGACATTAGCTTGCGATGTCGACTCAAGGACGTGAGAGCCCGGAGTGGCATGAACATCCAAACTATAAAATCTTATAAATGTGTGCGGAGAGGACCAGCCTGCCGCACCACAAACTTGTAGCAGGGGAGGACCCCTTGCCAACGCATTGGACGAGGCGACCCCTCTGGTGGAGTGAGCCCTTTGACCTATAGGCGAAGCTTGACCGCGCGCCTCATAGGCAAGAGCAATAGCATCCCTAACCCAATGAGACATAGTCTGCTTGGAGGCAGCTGCCCTTCTGTTATGGATACCATAACAGATGAAAAGTTGCTCTGACTTACGCCACTGGCTAGTGCGGTGGACGTAAGCCTGAAGAGCACGGACTGGACACAGTCTATGAGATACCTGCTGCTCCGGCGTTAAAAAACGGTGGAGGACAGAAGGCTTCAAGAATGACCGGATGACCAGCCGAGAATGGAACCTTGGGCAGATAATCAGGATGAGGATGCAAATTACTTTCACCATACCTGGGGCAAAGTCTAAGCAGGATGACGAGATAGACAGAGCCTGCATATTCCCAATTCTCTTTAAAGAGGTTATTGCCATTAGAAAAACCATTTTAAAAGTCAGAAGTTCATAGACGCTGACTCCAAAGGTTCAAAAAGGGGGGTCCAACCAGACCCTCCAGGACTGTTAGATAAGTCCCAGGAAGGGATCTTGGTCTTAACTGGAGGCCTCAGTCGTCTGGCTCCGCAGAGGAAGCGAGAGATCAGAGGGTGTCTCCCGAGTGGTGCACCGTCAATTAAGGCGTGGCAAGCCGAAAGAGCGGCCACATAAACCCTAAGAGTAACAGGACATTTGCCTGTTAATAACTTACCTTGCATTAAGTCCAGTACTGAAGCAATATGGCAGTTAACTGGATCTACATTGTGCTCTGCGCACCACCTTTCAAAAGGTCCCCATTGATGGCATAATTTTTCCTAGTGGAGGGAGCCCTAGCACTTAGGATGGTCTCAATAACGGCAGGTGAAAGCCCAGTGTCCCTCAGTTGGTTCCCCTCAGGGACCAAACATGAAGATTCCACAGGTCGGGCCTGGGATGGAATATCATTCCCCCCGCCTGAGATAGAAGGTCCCTCCTCTGCGGAATCGCCATGGCGAGCCGTCGAGGAGAGATATTATCTCTGAGAGCCATGCTTAGTTCGGCCAACATGATGCCACCAACAGGAGGCAAATCCCTTGTTGGCGAACCCTGGCTAGAACCCCTGGGGGCAGAGAAAGACTGGAGGAAACGCATACAGGCGCAATTTGCGTCATGTGTGTGATATCGCATCCAGACCCAAGGGAGCTGGGTGACTTAGAGAGAAGTAGAGGGGACATTGCGCTATCTGAAAAGAGGCGAAGAGGTCCACTTCCGTCTGATAAAAACTGTTCCAGATCTGATTCACTATCTCTGGGTGGAGTTTCCACTGCCCTGTTGGTAGTGTCTGTCTGAACAGTGAATCTGCTCCCACGTTCAAATGCCCTGGAATGTACACTGCCCTGAATGACAGGAACTTTCCTTGGGCCCAGAGAAAAATCTGTCTCGCTATCCTGCTAGGTTGCGAGAGCGAAGACCTCCCTGGTGATTTAAGTAAGAGATTGCCGCTGTGTTGTCCACCCGCACTAGGACATAACAGCCTCTTAGTTGAAGGAGAAAATATTTCAGAGCCAGAAATATAGCCATCAACTCGAGGCAGCTGATGTGCCAAACGAGCTGACGGCCCTCCCGTGCCCCTTAAGCTGGACGACCACTTAAGGCCGCTACCCAGCTCATCAGGGAGGCATCCGTCGTTAGCATTTTTGCGACGACAAGGAGCCCTTAGAGTGGGACCCAAAGTAAAATACCGGGGTCTGAACCACATAGTTAGTGTACGAAGCCATTACGGCGCGCCACTTTTATTTGCCTTAAAGGATTGGCTCTTGGATAAAATCCTTCGGCTTTTAACCACAACTGAAATTGTCCCATGAGCAACAGCACCAAGGGGATCACCGTGGATGCTGATGCCATGAAACCTAACATTGTTGGTACTGACAGTGCATTCTTGGCCTGGCCTGACTTTGGTCATGGTCTACTGAATGGTCTCGATTCGAGCGGGAAGCTGCTGCGCCCACATCGTAACCGAATCCCAAAAGATTCTGAAATAAATAATTCTCAAGGTAGGAGAAAGAACACTTTCCTTGGTGTTGAGTCTCAACCCTAGAAAAATCATGTGAGCTAACACGATATTTCGTGATGGATCTCCATCTCTCGCGATTGTGCTCAGAATTGACCAATTGTTTATACAGTCCAAAATGCGAATGCCCAGGAGTCGTAATGGAGCCCTGCGCTGCATCCATGCATTTTGTGTATGTGCGGGTGACCAGGCTAGGCCGAAAGGAAGAACCCGAAATTGGAACGCTTTGCCCCCTAAAGCGCACCTCAGGAATTTCCTGTGATTTGGCAATATTTCTATGAAAGAAATATGTCTATATATATATATATATATATATATATATATATATATATATATATATACACATATATATATATGCGTCCTTCAGATCGATTGTGACAAACCAAACGCAATGTTGAATTTGTTTCACAACCAAATTGAAAATTAACATCCTGAACTTGAGTGCTTTGACTGAATGGTTTAAGCCTCAAAGATCTAAGATTGGACGCAGTCCCCCATCTTACTTGAGAACCAGGAAGTATCTGCTGTAACAGTCTGACTTTCTCTCTGGCAGAGGAACATGCTATATGGCCTCTGTGCTCAAAAAGAGATTGTAGCTATTGTGACAATACGTGCATTAACTCCGGTTTCACGGAAGTGAGAAACCACGCCGTTGAAACGCAGAGGATGATAATAGAATTGAATTCTGTATTTTACTGTCTTTAGCACCCAAAGGGAGATGCCTGACAGAGATTTTCATGCTGCCAGACTCTCTGAGAGTGGTATAATTTTGATACTTCCTTTTGAGGGGGTGTCAGATGTTCCGCGTCCAGGATGACAGCTGGAAGCAACGGAACATCCAACATTTCACTGGAAACTTCTGCCCCCCGAAACACACGAAGTGGCGGGGAAGGAGAGTTTTATGATGTTATTTAGGAAGGGGCGACAAGATCTAACTGCGCCCCCTTCCGCGAGGGGGGGCTACCCCACTGATTGCCGGACCTCTAGGACTTCTTCTTTTTGTTAATGAAAGTCCTGAGGTCCGGCTTGGGATTTTGCTGAACGTGGCGAACCCTCCAATTCCCACGAGGGGGGGCGCGCTCAGCCACGCTCAGCTTTTGGACTTCCCTAGGTTTTGAAGGACCGGGGCGAGGCTGGGTGGCAGACAGCCCCTCCCCTTGAGTGCGGCGAGGAAGGAATTGGCCGAATGCTTCCTCGTGTTTCTTCACCTCTTTATATCTGGCGACTACTGAGTTAACAGAGTCGCCAAATAGGCCAGAGGGAGAAACAGGGGAATCCAACAGGAATATACGATCTTTTTCTTTAATTCCTGTTAGATTCAGCCACAGGTGCCTCTCCGTGCTGACTAAAGCACTCATAGAGCGACCGATAGCACGGGCCGTTTGCTTGGTCGCACGGAGAGACAGGTCTGTGGCTCGACGAAGCTCCGAGAACGCTTCCTCGTCGATGGTACTGCCCACACTCAAGTCCTTCAAAAGGTCAGCCTGGTACGCTTGCAACACAGACATTGTGTGCAAAGCAGCACCAGCCTGACCTGCAGCTTGGTAAGCTTTTCCCACTAACGTTGATGTAATTCGACATGGTTTAGTGGGGAGGGTAGGTTTCTTCATCGAAGTTGCCGACGCGGGTGAGAGATAGCTCGCAAGCGTCTCTTCAACCCGGGGCATCTCCGAATACCCCCGTGCATTTGCACCCACGATAGTCGAAAAAGTCGACGTCGAGGGCAGAAACACACGAGAAGTATAAGGTTTACTCCATGACTTAGACAGCTCGTCATGGAGGTCCTCGAAAAAAGGGGAGAAACTGATGTTGAGCTTTCTCCCCTTTGCCACCGGACAGAAACCTATCCTCAAGCTTACTGCGTTTGGGGGTCTCTTGTTCGCGTGGCCAGTCAAGCTGCAACCTGGCCACGGCACGAGTAATCACCTCAATCAATTCCTCGGTGGATTTACCTCCGCGAGAGGAATATTCAGAAGGTGGTTGCTCGTGGTCTGACGAACCAAGAGAGAATTCATCCCCCTCGTGAACCGAAGAAGCACCGGAGCGCGCTTCGATATCACGAGGAGGAATGTGAGGATCTGGTGACACGGCAAGCGAAAGGGACGGACCCGTCTCTTGCTCGTGAACCAAATCCATATGCGAGCCCCACGATGTTAATGTGGGTGCAGACTGGAAATAGTTCAGACGGGCACGAAGCATTTTGACAGTAAGTAGGTCACAATGCTCGCAGCCGCCTTTCTCTAACGCCAGAACTGCATGCTCTTCCCCCAAACAAACAAAACAATAATCGTGTGTATCCAGCTCAGTCATAGGGCGAGAGCATGGAGGAACACAACGCTTATTGCTTTGTTGACTCATTTTACTCTATAAACTCTTTTAGCAGAGAGAGAAAGATAGAGAAAATGAGATTTGAAATTTCTGCACACTGCCTGCTGAAAACTAACTCCTAACAAGATCAAGAATGATTTGAGAGAGAGAAAGAGAGTTCTTGCCACACACACGCACAGAATGATCTGAAGACAAAAGACCTGACGATGCACCTGCGGCTCATCTATTTATAGCCTACGTGTCACGGTGCGCTCTGATGACGTCATCAACCGAGGCTATAATACCTCCGGGTCAACTCTGTTGACGTGTTACACACATCTTTCACAGCTGGTCACGAATAGAGACGTTCCCATAGCGCTTTAGCAAGCGCAGCATCGAGTGTAGCTCTCAAAAGGGAACTAAGTACTTAACTGCTTTTAAACAATTCAAGACAACCAGCAAAGCAAATATGCAGTGTTATGTCTGTTGCTATGATGTTTTGAAAGCTGGAAGTGGGCTTATTTGCTGTGCAACCAGTCTTATGGTGAGAAGAAATATTTTTTGACATGTTATGGTGCTTCTACATCCGTTTGAAGGACATTCTTCTTATCATTGGGTACTTTCAGACATCAGGCCTTGGATATCAAACAAACATCAACCAAATCCTGTAATTTCAAAAGAAATGGCATAGTGAGTCAATGGTAAATGTTTGAACCACAAACCAAAGACATGTTTTATCTGCTCATATGAGAAATACAGTCTCCATGTTATTTGTGCAACATGGAACTTTTGCACTTTGATGCAACATGGAACTTTTGCATTATTATTGACACTTTATTGTCTTATTTTAATACTGTAATACTGCTTTGACACAACTTGTATTGTAAAAAGCGCTGTATAAATAATCTTGACTTGACTTGATTTGTTTGTACATTTTTAAGGTGCACAGAAGAGACCAATGCAGTTCACTGTCTGAGTAAATGACTGAAAACATTCTTTTGATCTCTATTTTGTTTGTTTGTTTCTATGTTCTTACACTACCAGTCAACAGTTTTTGAACAGTAAGATTTTTAATGTTTTTTTTTAATAAGTCTCTTCTGCTCACCAAGCCTGCATTTATTTGATCTAAAGTACAGCAAAAACAGTAAAATATATTTTTAAAATGTAATTTATTTCTGTGATCAAAGCTGCATTTTTAGCATCATTACTCTAGTCTTCAGTGTCACATGATCCTTTAAAAATTGTTCTAATATGCTGATTTGCTTTTTAAGAAACATTTTTTTTATAATTATCACTAAACAGTCAAGTACATTTTTTTTTCTTTCAGCATTCTTTGATTATCATCTGAAAAATCTTTTGTAACATTATACACTTACCATTCAAAAGCTTAAGAGCCAGTATTTTTTACCTAAAAATAATTATAGAAATTAATACTTTTAGCAAAGATGCTTTAAATTGATCAAAAGATGATAAAGACTTATGTATTTCAGATAAATGCTGTTTTTCTGAATTTTCTATTCATCAAAGAAACCAAAAAAAAAAAATACTTGCCTGTATTCAACAATAATAATAATAATAATAATAATAATAATAATAATAATAATAATAATAATAATAATAATAATAATAATAATAATATATTTAGAGCAGCAAATCAGAATATTAGAATGATTTCTAGCGGATAATGTGACTGGAGTAATGATGTAGCTTTGAAAACACAGGATTAAATTACATTTTAAAATGTATTCAAATAAATTCAAATATACCGAAAATATTTTTTAAAACAATGTACTGTTTTTGCTGTACTTTCGACAGGCTAGAAAACATTAAAAATCTTACTGTTCAAAAACATTTTTTAAGGGTATTCTATATATCTTGATGCACAATATATTGGTACCATATCAATTGATTTTGGATATTTGCATGTTTATTTACTTCTCTAATTACTTCCGTTTCCATGTAAATGCACACTTGAAGTAAATCTGTAATAACATTGATATTTTAAAACACTCTTGAATGTGTTGAATGTCTTCAATCTTTGACAAATCTCAGAATAATATTTATTTATTTATTTTTTTTTTCATATTGTGTGCTACATTATTTTAATACCAAAATTAAACTGCATTGTTTTTTAGAGTAATTTAGATGAGTATAGAATTGTAATACTGTCCATATTGTCATGCAATTTTAGTTTGCAGTTGTTATGCAAAAATAAATTGCTTCACCTGCCCCCTAAGGTGTATTTCATACAGTTTCATAGACATTGGAAAGACTTGCATGCAAAACTAGTTATCATTGGCAATGATTCCATATTTGCAGAACATATGAGAGAGAAATTATAAGCAAGCTCTCATTAACTAAGAAATTGAAACATTTGCCTATAACTCCTCAAACGTTTCTCCTGAGACAAATACCGCAGTATTTTTCCCTTTAGAGCTTCAGAAATGATCACAACAATGCCTTAAATGTGTTCAGATTTGCCTGCAATCAAAATGTATTATGAGTCAAATGAACGGAGCCATTATCCACATTCATTTTATAGCTTTGTGCTGTTTCTGTATGTGGACGATTGACTTATTTGTATCTATTTCATGAGAAACATCCAGTCTGAAGCCAGCACTTAACTCGAACACAATTGATCATTCCATTAAGTCTGAAAGCGAGTGCTGTTTTCCTCTGGAAATATGCAATTATACTGCTATATATTTAGGCAAAAATAGCACATATGTTTCAAGAACCATTAATAAGCCTCCTTTGTCCATTTAATTACTGATAAAGCTAACATGTCTGGTCTTAAACATGTAAGCTGTAGTTACTCCATTAAAGCCAAAAAGATGAAAGCAGAAACCTTAGCTTCATAATATCAAAAGGTCAGAGTTTGAAGCTAAAACCAGAAGGCTGAGCAGAACTAAACATTCACCTTAGAGCCGAAGATCACAGAGGAACTGGAGTCAACATTGGCACTGTACTGTGTATTTGGTCAGTGACTTCAAGTTCATGTCTCACACCAAGCTAATGATGGTAACATTTCCCAACAAAATCATTATGCCATTTTTTTCCCTCACAAAGAATATTGTTCTGAAGCTGGATGGATAATAATGAGCCTCAGTGCAAGTTCAGCTAATTTAACAGACTTCCTTTGCCAAGAAGCTCTAATTCGTACTTGCGTGCACGTGAAATCATTAATCAAGGGCCATCTGCAATTACCAGGCAGACAGAACGCTCACTCTCACCTTACTTCTGTTCTGCCTCATTTCTGCTCACTGTCCGCAGGTTAATAAAGAACAGGCACGACTTCTTCCAGACCTGCGTGATGGTTCGTAACACTAATAAGGCCAGTCATATTTTCTATTATTAGCCTGAAGAATTCCTCGGTGCGGTACAACTTAGTTGGATGTGACAGTGACCTTGGCCGCTTCCCCCCACACACATCTGTAACCTATATGATTTGGCACCTGTGTTTTTTGGTGTAAAGACAATCACACCAAATGAAAATAACTGTATTATGTTCTGTTTAGTATAAGAATGCACTGCAGTTTTGTGGTCTGTCACTTTAAATGCTTGAGTTCTTTAAAGCCGGGTGGATTCTGATTGACTGTCGATGCTTTTAGCATTCATATGCTGGAAAAATAATCACGGTGAAGATGCTGTTCTATATCCTGGTGTAAAGTAGGGCTGCATGATTAATCGATGGCGATTGTCGTGTGCATTTTGTCAATAAAGCTAGGGATGCACCGATCCGGATCGGCCGATCCACTTGCGCGTTTTGTCAATAAAGCCGGTTCTGTAATCAGCGGTAAATGCCGTCAGGTGCGTGATTTCACGTTGAGCCATATATACTACACACAGCCGTTGTTCACAGACGAGCTGCGCACATTCACACTGATAATGAACATGGATTTGCGCATCTTGTCTGTGAACAACGGCTGTGTGTAGTATATACGGCTCAACGTGAAATCATGCACCTGACGGCATTTACCGCTGATTACAGAACCGGCTTTATTGACAAAACGCGCAAGTGGATCGGCCGATCTCGGATCGGTGCATCCCTAAATAAAGCCAGTTCTGTGATTAGCCGTAAATCTCCAGCACCTGTTTTGAGATGGTGCAGCATGTAGTACACAGAGCCGTAGTTCTCTTAGAACAGGGGTTCCCAACCTTTTTTACTCTGGGGCCCCCCTCCTTCTCCGGTCAATTTTGCAAGGCCCCCCTATACCTGACATGTCCTCATATACTGTACTTCTGCAGTATTTATTTTTAAACCTTTTTTATTAACCAAAACATTTGTTTTGCCTTATTATTCTTCTACTGCATGTTATAAAAAAACCTCTTTAAATTAAAATTTTAAATTATAATCTTTAAAGAAAACCTTAACTCAATTCTAACTTTTTAAAATTGCCTGATGCTCATTAACACCGAGCCTCACTCCTCTTCTGTTGGTGAGCATCCATTATAAAACACTCACAGGACAATAATTTGGACAACTAGGTAAATGTTTTGAAATTTCAGGCAAAAATACCATAAGTGTTAGAGTCCCGAGAGCGTGCATAGTTCGTGAATTAATAGCGGACTTATGCGTGTCTAACTCTGATAAACACGACTGTTATACGTAACGTTAGGCACGCGCAAGTTCGTTATTACACAAATTGTCTTTACCTTTATATTAGCGCAATGGTTTGCTTTCTGCATGCAGCCGAGAGATGTAACAGTAGTTTGCGTACAGCATTTGGAAGTTTTTAGCCGCCATTCTGTATTTAACAGTGCGATGAGGCTTGCTGCGCCAAGTCTGAAGCAATCAATCACAGAACACGAGAGAGGCTGTGCTTTTGTTTTCATTTAGCTTATTAATAATGAAATTAAACAATTATAGGATAATGTTTAAATTAATTTTAGGATATCTCGCGGCTCCCCTGGAGGATCACTGAGGCCCCCTAGTGGGTTGCGACCCCCGGTTGGGAACCGCTGTCTTAGAAGATGCGCCTAATCGCGTTCATAATCGAAATCGATTTAATTGCACGATTATATGAAATGATGTGGCTTCTTACACATAATAACGCACAGAACATAGTTCACTGAGCAGTGATGAAGGCATTGCAGTATAAATATACTTTATTATAATGAAAATTATAATAATACGAACTTCAGTAAACAATATATTGTCGTAGTTGTGTTTATTAGTCACGTTGAATCAATGAAAGCAGTTAAATCTTTATTTAGCTTTATTCAGCTGCAGCGATAGGTTTTTGGATTTTTGAAAGGAAAGCGTAGATCCCGATCTACAAATGCTTCTATGTTCGAGCGAATCATTTGTGATGCAGTTTCACCCACAGCAGAAGTGAGTAAGGTTTTTTTATGCATCTTTGCAAATGGCCTTTCTTAATAATGTGCTAGTTAGCAAGTTTTGCAGCTAAATGCTGTTAAATTAGGCTAAAGTAGATATTACGGCTTGTCCTTTCTCTGCAGAGAGGGACGAGCAGAGCTCATTAGCATTTAAAGGAAAATGCAACAGAATAGCTCACTCTAAAAAGGGCTGATTTTGACAAGGTAAAAAGTGTTTTTTAACACTACCATTGAGAAATTTTAACCAAAGAATGTTATAGACTTCTCATTAAGACCCTAAATAATCATCAACTTGTGGAATATGGGCATCCGATGACCCTTTTAATATTTTAAGTAACTTGTGAAAATTGCCTATAAAGTTGTGCAAATTAAGTTCTTAGCAATCCATATCACTAATGAAAAATTAAGTTTTGATATAATTACGGTAGGAAATTTACAAAATGTCTTCACGGAACAGGATCTTTGCTTAATATCCTAATGTTTTTTAGCATAAAAGAAAAATTGATGATTTTGACCCATACAGTATTTACAGCTAAAAATGCTTTTCTTACTTAGATTTTTTTTTGTCTTGATTCCAGCCAAAATATCTAAAAATTCTTAAATCAAGAAGGATTTTCTAGATAAGTAAAAAATATTGTCTTGTTTTTTTTTTTTTTTTTTTTTTTTTTTAAATAAGCAAAATAATCTGCCAATGGGGCAAGCAAAATAATCTTGTTTTCTGTTTAGAATAAGATTATTTTGCTTACCTCACTGGCAGATTATTTAGCTTGCTCTAAGTAAAAACTCACTTAATTTTGACTTGTTTTTTATCTGGATATTTTGAATACACTGTATGGGTCAAAATAATCAATTTTTCTTTCAATATCCTAAAAATCATTAGGATATTGAGTAAAGATCATGTTCCATGAAGACATTTAGGAAATTTCCTACTTTAAATATATCAAAATGTATTTTTTCATTAGTGATATGCATTGCTAAGAACTTCATTTAAACAACTTTAAAGGCAATTTTCACAATATTTAGATTTTTGGCACCCTTAGATTGCAGATTTTCAAATAGTTGTATCTTAGCCAAATGTAAAGAGATATAAATCTCAATTTAAAAAAAAAAAAAAGACCCTTATGACTGGTTTTGTGTTCCAGTGTCACAAATATCTGTTTCACTTAGAGCAAGCTAAATAGTCTGCCAATGGGATAAGCAAAATAATCTTATTTTAGAAAACAATATTATTTTGCTTACCCCATTGGCAGAATATTTTGCTTGTTTTTTTTCTGAAAACAAGACAATCATTTTTACTTGTCTAGAAAATCCTTCTTGATTTAAGAATTTTTAGATATTTTGGCTGGAAACAAAAAAGATCTAAGTAAGACAACCATTTTTGCAGTGTTGTTGGTTATTGCTACAAATGTACCTGTGCTACTTAAGACGGTTTGTGGTCCAGGGTCACATATTTATTTACTTATTAAAAGACCAAGTATATTAAATTTTATTGCATTTTAAATTATTGCTGACAAGCCTAGTGGTTTGAAGGATATTGGCAAAGATTGGTAATGATTTTAAACTACAATTTCTTTCTAATGACTATTATTCTAAATATGCTAGACAAGATTTTTTGGTATATGAATTGTTACACTGAATGACATTTAAGTGGGTGATTGTAAATCATTGTGAAAATGTATGATATTATTTAGGAAGAACAAATTAAACAGGACACATTCTAATGCACAAAAAAAAGATGAAGCTGTATTAAACTTTCAATGTTTCGATGACTGAAAACCTCTTCAGTGTTTGAAACAGTCTTTGAAACACTGTCAGTCACATCTGATATTTTTGTCACAGATATCTGGTGTTGAATAGAACTTGTTGCATGAGATTATGCAAGATGAACACTGTTAAGACTATAAATAATCTTACACATTAGTAAGATCGAGTCTGCCTCTGGAGTTTGTTTTTCCAAATACAGTTGATGTAAAAAGTTTACATCCTCCTGTCAGAATCTGCAAAACATAATTATGTTACCAAAATATAAGGGATCATTCAAAATGCATGTTATTGTTTATTTGGACCTGATCTGAATAAGATATTTAACATATAAGATGTTTACATAGTCCAAGAAAGAATATATAAAAAAGACCCAGTTCAAAAGTTTACAGTACCTCACCTTGAGTCTTAATACTGCGTTGTTACCTGAATGATCCACAGCTGTTTTTTTTTTTTTTGTTTTTGTTTTTTTTATTATTATTTATAGTGATAGTTGTTCATAAGTACCTTGTTTCAGTCCTTTAACTCCCACAGATTCTTTGGTTTTCAGCATTTTTGCGTATTTGAACCCCATTCCAACAATGACTGTATGATTTTGAGATCCATCTTTCCACACAAAGAACAACTGAGGGACTCATATGCAACTATTACGGAAGGCTTAAACGCTGGGGAAAGCTTTTTGAATTTGAAGATCAGGGTAAATGTAACTAATTTTGTCTTCTGGGAAACATGTATTTTCTGTAGCCTCTGAAGGGTGGTATTAAATGAAAAAATATATTATTTAGGCAAAATAAAAAAAAAAAATTATACATCTCTTTTAGAAAGTTTTTACTCTGGCTCTTAATGCATGGTTTTTCCTTCATTGCTGGAGCATCAGTGAGCGTTTGAACCTTGTGTAATAGTTGCATATGAGTCCCTCAGTTGTCCCCAGTGTGAAAAGATAGATCTCAAAATCATAGTCATTGTTGGAAAGGGTTCAAAAATTCCGAAAAACCATAGAATTTGTGGGACCTGAAGGATTTTTCCGAAAAACAGCAGGCAATTTAACTGTTCAGGACAAACAAGGAACTCATGAACAACTGTCACTAAACTAAAACAACAGCTGTGGATCATTCAGATAGTCTCAGCCTCAGACGTCACGCCCACGGAACATTGTCTAAACGTCTGATGCATATGGTGCACTTAACTGGAAACACTTCAGGAATGTCGAAGTCATCATCTGATTAGTTGAATTTGGTCGGATTTCCGGGAGATGCGAGTGTCGCATTTATTTTCGGTCCTCCGGGAAACAAAGCGCAGACTGATTTACTTTAGAGCAAGCAATAAAGCAAGCGGTAAATGCCATCAGGTGCGTGATTTCACGTTGAGCCGTATATACTACACACAGCCGTTGTTTACTGACGAGCTGCGCAAATCAATGTTCATTATCAGTGTGAATGTGCGCAGCTCGTCAGTGAACAACGGCTGTGTGTAGTATATACGGCTCAACGTGAAATCACGCACCTGATGGCATTTACCGCTGATTACAGAACCGGCTTTACTGACAAAATGCGCAAGTGATCGGCCGATACGGATCGGTGCATCCCTACTTTTTAGGGCTACTAAAGTGAGTCAAGAGCAGCGAGTGATTTTCTGTCTGTCTTTTGTTGCTTGCTTAACATCAATGCCACAGACAATAGCAACTAAATTACGCTGTTGTCCCTTTAAAACCAAAGGTGTACTGATACACATCTGATAGTCTTTTTGTGTATTTGTCCGTTCATGAGCTGCGAAAGAGTAACTGCTGTGTGAAAGGTGCTCAGAAAACCGGACAAAATTGAGTTCTCTTTTGTGTCATCAAATTTATCCATATGTCTGCTCTTCTCTTACTCCCAGATATTGACATTTTTGAATGTTTTATGAGACGTGCAACAGATGTACGTCAGCTTATGTTTACGATCTATCCCACAGGATATGATGCAGTTCATATGTACGCAATAACCTCCATACCGCACAGCAAATTTGTTCTGAATGAATCTCTTCCTAAATCATCCCTCCCTAACCTTTTCGTCTCGTTTTTATTCGTGGATGAAAATGTCAGTAGATTTTTATAGTTTCAAAGATCATAGTTTTTGTCATTCACAATAAGTTTTCATTTTGTTATCTTCTCGTTTTCGTCTGTGAAAAAATGTAGACGAAAATTATGATGAAGATTATTCGTCAATGAAATTAACACTGCTCAAGACTAAATGTCAGTTTAGAAGAAATTGGGTTTTGGTCACCATGCCTCAAGATTAAATGTCAGTGTTTGACATCAATATGATGTTGTTTTGAGACATTAGCTTGATGTTGGATTTTGGTTACTTTGCCACAACATCAAACCAACAAAAGATCAACCTCTAATGATGTTACAATTTGACGTTGTGTGTACGTTACCATTATGGCCTTTAGGAGACACTGGGTTTTGGTCACCATACCTCAAGACTAAATCTCAGTGTTTGATGTCAATATGATGTTGTTTTGAGACATTGGCTTAATGTTGGATTTTGGTTCGTGAAATCGTGTTGACGTCAAAACCCAATGTCAGATTGATGTCAACCTCCAACGTTGAACAGACGTTGTATTTCGGTTAGTTAATGTCACAACCTAAAACCAACAAAAGATCAACGTCTAATGATGTTACAATTTGACATTGTGTGTATGTTATTATTATGACGTTTAGAAGACATTGGGTTTTGGTCATCATACCTCAAGATTAAATGTCAGTGTTTGACATCAATATGATGTTGTTTTGAGACATTGTCTTGATGTTGGATTTTGGTTACTTTGCCACAACATCAAACCAACAAAAGATCAACCAATAATGAGATTACAATTTAAAGATGAAAAACGGGTTGTGGTCAAAACCCAATGTCAGTTTGACATCAACTTCCAACATCCTCAACTCTATTTGACTTCAATATGATGTTGGATTTTTGGTTACTTTGCCACAACCTAATACCAACAAAAGATCAACAACTTATGATGTTCCAATTTGACATTGTGTGTTTTATGTTACCATTATGACGTTTAGGAGACGTGGGTTTTGGTCAACATACCTCAAGACTAAATGTCAGTATTTGATGTTAATAAGACGTTGACTTGAGACATTGGCTTGATTCAATCATTTTGCCACATCCTTAAACTATCAAAAGTTCAATGTGTAATGATGTTACAATTTGAAAATGAAAATCGGTTTGAGGTCAAAACCCAACGTCTGATTGACGCCAACCTCCAACATCAGCCAGATGTTGCATTTTGGTAGAAAATGAAAATCAGATTGACATCAACCTGCAACATCAGCCCGACATTACAACTTGATGTTGTGTGTTTGTTGCCATTACAAAAGATCAATGACTAATGATGTTACAATTTGTAAATGAAAATCAGGTTGGAGGTCAAAACCCAACGTCTGATTGACGCCAACCTCCAACATCAGCCAGATGTTGCATTTTGGTAGAAAATGAAAATCAGATTGATGTCAACCTGCAACATCAGCCCGACATTACAACTTGGTGTTGTGTGTATGTTGCCGTTACAAAAGATCAGTGTCTAATGATGTTACAATTTGACATTGTGTGTATGTTATACGTTACCATTATGACGTTTAGAAGGCATTGGGTTTTGGTCAACATACCTCAAGACAAAATGTCAGTATTTGACGTCAATATGATGTTGGATTTTGGTTACTTTGCCACAACCTAGTACCAACAAAAGATCAACGTCTAATGATGTTACAATTTGACATTGTGTGTACGTTATACATTACCATTATGACGTTTAGGAGACGTTGGAAAATGAAAATTGTTTTGGTCAGCATACCTCAAGACTAAATGTCAGTATTTGATATTAATATGACATTGACTTGACATTAGCTTGATGTTGGATTTTGGTCATTTTGCCACATCCTTAAACTATCAATAGGTCAATGTCTAATGATGTTACAATTTGAAAATGAAAATTGTGTTAAGGTCAAAACCTAACATCAGATTGACGTCAACCTCCAACATCAGCCTGATGTTGCATTTTGGTAGAAAATGAAAATCAGATTGACGTCAACCTGCAACATCAGCCCGACATTACAACTTGATGTTGTGTGTATGTTGCCATTACAAAAGTTCATTGTCTAATAATGTTATAATTTTACATTGTGTGTACGTTATTATTATTTTCAAGGAGATGTTGAGTTTTGGTCACCATACCTCAAGACTAAATGTTAGTATTTAAAATTAAAGATGTTACTTCCGGCTTTGCTACTGTTCGGACGCTTTTGCTTACTGCTCCGCGCTTTGCTCCCTGCTTTTGAACTTTTCTCAGATTTTTCTAATATCTAACTTCAGCAGATCAGCACAGTGCTCAGACAACACATTTTTGATACAAACATCACGAAAAAAGGAGACTTTTTGCCTCCCTCTGCGAGCAGTTTACATTCCGGAGACGGGAAAACACAGCTGCCTACTTTCAACAGACAAGAAAGAAAATGGCTCTTCTGGAATCTACTTGCTGCACAAACTGCCACAGACTTTTACAAAGAATTGTGGTTTTAGAAACAAAGTTACTTGCTGGACTTCCAAAACAGGCGGAACACACAGAAGATCATCATCACGGACCCCCTCAGCATACTGCCGGTGAGTCCTCTGAATCTAGTCAATATCGACATTTTATAAGTGTAGAGGAACAAGCCAAAACTGATCGACACACAAATCGCTGGCACAAACAGGGAGCGAGACCCAAAGGCACTCGAGACATCAGACTGTCAAGAGTATCTCGTATTGCTGCGGTATCATCCTCTACCCCAGATACAGCTATGAGAAGGCTTGCAAAAGCTGGTGTTTTACCACCCCTATACAGCTAGAAAACAGATTTGAAACATTAATGAATGTGGGTGAGGAATCCCCAAATGCGACTGAACATGTATCATGTCAGCCAACTGCTAACATTGCTATAAACAGGCGCGCAAGGTCGAGCAGACAGCGGCACTCAGCTCAGAGCGCAGCCGAGCCCAGGACACTCATAGTGGGTGACTCCATTATCAGAAATATCAGTAGCAGAACTACAGCTACATGCTGCTGTCCTCAAGCAACCGTCTCTGATGTGAACAAGGAACTTCAGAACATTCTAATGAAGCACAAGACTGCAAATCGAATCATCATCCATGTGGGAAAGAACGATATTCGGAAAGAGCAGTCAGAGCTCCTAAAGAAGGATTTCGGTGAACTCATTGAAACACTTCGAAGACTTAATTCAGTCGTTCATCAGTGGACCACTCCCAGCAAGGGGAACTAACATGTTTTCACGGTTGCTCGGACTAAATGCCTGGCTACAAAGAACCTGCAGTCTAAAAGGAGTCAACTTCATAGATAACTTCAATCTTTTCTGGGGCCATAGACAACTGTTCAAACTGGACGGCCTTCACCCAAACAAACTTGGTGCGAGAGTGCTTAAGGACAATATCTACTTTTCACTCTGGCATCCTTCAGTAGAATGTGTGAGTCCACCCAACATGAATGGCACACACACACTTGGACAAAGTGACGACAGGACATCTTATCAGCTTCAGAGTCATCATGTGGCCAACACAACCAACAAGGACACTGACAACGCCACGCAGCCACAACAAGCACTGCTTATGGACACTTTCCTGGCTGAGCCCTGCTCACAGAGCTTATCACAGACAGACTGTGACGTACTACAACAGCTCCAAGACTCAGCACCGAAAGATGACTTTCTGGTAAACAGCCAGGGAAGCCAGGACAACAACAACATATTCCAGCCACCGGAAACACCAGAGCCAGAGCTCCATTCACCAGACACATTATCCCTCTCTCCAGCATCTCCACTTCTAAGCTTCTCACAGAAAATGGAGGAACTGGTATATGCTGGAACCAGACTCTCCCACTCTTTTGCTGCAAGCCCCCAGTTATCATCTAAAAAACGGCAGGCACCTCAACCACCAAACATTTGACATGACATTTGACATTGTGTGTACAATATCATTATGACGTTTAGAAGATGTTGGTATTTGGTCACTATACCACAAGACTAAATATCAGTGTTTTATGCCAATATGATGTTGAATTGAGACATTGGCTTGACGTTGGATTTTGGTTACTTTGCAACACAACCTAAATACAACTAAACGTCAACTTCAGCTGACATCGTTATTGGGTATCAAATTAGCATTGTCATTAGATGTTGACTTGACATTGAATTTTACCTGACAATGCAACTAAAATTGAACCAAATATCAACGCCTTATGATGTTGTGTGCCTGCTGGGTTGGACTCTGACGGCACCCATTCACTCATTAGTTCAAATCTAAATTTTGGGTGCTTATATTTTTAGCCAATTTTCATTTCTGGGTGAACTGTTTCTTTTTGTAATGGAAAAATATATGTTACCATGACTTATTGATCATATCATTTTTCACACTGACCAAAATAAAGTTGTTTCTAGTAGAATGGTGCCTTTTGGAGCTGTACAGCAAATCCATTTACTTGCATGATTCATTCGGTAGCATGGCGCAAAACTATTTTGCCAGTGCAATCTACTGGGGTTTTATTGCAAACGCCATCAGTGATGTCTAAAGTGAATATAAAATGATGGGATAAAAGATGCAATATGTGCCTGTGCATTAAACCACACAGTGTAAGTGCAACCTACATTCACACATGTTCGTGTGTGTGACAGGCGAGACGCACAGACAGACAGAGAAAGTGTGTGGTCATGTGTCACAGTGCCAGATGGGAAAGATTTCTGTCAGAGAAGCTCTGCCTTAAGACCTAATGAAATCTTAATTCTAATGCGTCCGTCACTGAGAGGGATACGCAGACAGGGATTTATGAGCGGGAGACAGAAATGGTCAATATTATAAATCTTGAGATCTGTCCTAATGCTGAAAATCACAGGATTAGCACAGTTTCTCCTCTCAGGAACAGATTGTGGGCTTGGGCCGTCTGTGATAGTGTCATTAAATGTTTTTTTTAATCTAAACATTGGCATCAGTGTGCCGCGGTTTATTTTCCAGGCGTGGTCAGGCAGTGGTATCTGAGAACGAGGTCAAAAAAGGTTAATGGACAATGTGTTCCGATTACATTTATTGTAAATACTGTAGATGCTTGAAACGAAGTATATTTATTGCATTAAATATGCTTAGGTATTAAATATATATGCATTTAGTTTCATGTCTGGTCCATGTACAGCTTACACTGCCTGACAACGACCTATTTAGACAGGAATAGACCGGCATGTCGTATGACTGACATATAAAATGACCAATTGTAGACTGCATTTTTATTTATTCATTTATTTATTTAATATGTTGATGTTTGATATTAACACTGATTCAGGTTAATTTCACATTTTATTTGTAAACTGGAATTTTATTACTATTTATTTTTATTGTTTTATTTTATTTTATTTTTGTATTTTCATCTTGATGTTGACCTGTGTTTTGTAACTACTTTTTTTAGGAAATAAGTCTCTTTTGGTCTTCAGTGCTGCATTTATTTGATTAAAAATACAGTAAAAACTATAATAAAAGTAAATCTATAATTATAAATTATTTGTATCTATGTTTGCAATAATGCATCTTATTTTTGATCTGTTTTTGTAGACTGCATTTTTATTTTGATGTTTTGATGTTTTGTGTTATTTGGGTTATATACACACTTTATTTGTATTTTGTATTTCATTTTATTTATTTTTTAAAAGTTTGTCTTGATGTTGATCTGTTTTTATTTATTTTTTTAAATTATTATTTTTTTTTTGAAGACTGCATTTTTATTTATTTATTTATTCATTAATTTAAATATGTTAATATTTGATATTAACACTATTTTGGGGTAAATGCACATTTTATTTGTAGACTAGAGTTTTATTTTATTTTGTATTATTTTATTTTATTTTATTTTTTGTAGTTTTGTAGACTGCTTTGTTTAGAAAGAAGACTTTTTTGCTCTCCAGTACTGCATTTATTTGATTAAAAATACAGTAAAAACAGTACAAACTGTGAAATATTATTACAATTTAAAATAACAGTTTTATTTATTTATTTATTTATTTATTTATTCTTTTTGAAAATTTGGTACATTTTTGTTAATTTTCCACCCCTTTTGCAAATCTGTCAATTATCATATTTGATTGTTATATTAGCAATGACACAATGTAATTGAGCATGGAAGTTTGTTCGTCCCAAATTAATGTCCAATCTGTTTGGCATGTACTATATTTGCATAAGCCAGTATTGAAATATTTGATCAGCTTCAACCCATTCTGACAGTGGATAGTTTTTTCATTTCTTCACATAAAAAAAAATCACAGAGAAGAGTGAGTCCGGTCAGCAGTGCAGGTCTCTATAGTGAGAATCTGTGTGTGTTAGGACTTGGACAAACTCACAGATCAGGTCCTGGGAGTACTGACCGAACATAACATCTCAATAAGATGTCCATTTGGGCAGAACCCAGAGACCTGCATCAAAAAGTGGGAATTGAAAAAGACACAGGTGGTGAAGCTACACTGTATGATGTCATGCTATCTCCAGTAGCTGTAGGGCAGGGTATGATGCATCCATCATTCAGAAGATCACTGTAGGTTCCTTAGCTGACCTGTTTTTGAGTTATGTGTTTTGTTTGTTGACTGGAATTTTGTTTTGATATTTATGTGTGTGTTTATTTTATTTTTGAAAGTTCATCTTGACGAACACCCATTTTTGTTAACCCTGTTTTTAGGTTAAATACACTTTATTTTATTTTATTTTATTTTATTTTATTTTATTTTATTTTATTTTATTTTATTTTATTTTATTTTATTTTATTTTATTTTATTTTATTTTATATTATTATTATTATTATTATTCATCTTGATGTTGACCTGTGTTTTTGTACACCACATTTATTTATTTCAATTTGATTGTTGATTTTAACCCTGTTTTTCTTTTTTCTTTTTTTTTTTAATAGATTTTATCTTGATTTTTACCCCTGATGTTTTTGTAAACTGCATTTATTTATTTAAATTTTATGTTTGTTACCCATGTTTTTGGGTTAAATATACATTTAGTTTTCTTATTTTATTTGTAAAATTTGAAATGTTGACTGTGACTTTTTTTTTTTTTTTTCTTATTTTGGGTCAATACAATTTGTATTTTATTCATTTTATCTATTTATTTGAAATGTTAACTGTCTGTGTGTTTTTTGTTCTCTTTTATTTATTTTATGATGTTTTGGGTTGCAAATGCAAAATGTATTTATTTTATTTTATTTTATTTAAAAACATTAATCTTGATGTTGACTTGTGTTTATGTACACTGTATGTTTGTTTGTTTAAATTTAATTGTTGATGTTAACCCTGTTTTTGGGTTAAATATACTTTTTTTCTTTTTTCTTTTTTTTAGAAATTTGAACTTGATGTTGACCCTTGATTTGTTTGTAAGATGTTTGTAGACTGCATTTTTATTTCTTTTTTTCATTTTTATTTTAATTTTGTTTTATTTCATTTTGTTTTTGAAATTTCAGTTTCAAAACTGTTGATGTTAACCCTGTTTTTGGATTAAATACACTTTTTTTATTTTATTTTATTTTTGAAATTTAAAATGTTGACTGCGTCTGTTTTTTTTTTTTTTATTGTTTGTTTGTTGTTTTTTGTGGACTGCGTTTATTTATTTACTAATTTATTATGTTGATGTAACCCTGTTTTGGCTTAAATGCAACATGTTTTTTATTTTATTTTATATATTTTTTTTTTAAGAAATTTCATCTTGATGTTGACCCTTGATGTTTTTGTAGACTGCACTTTATTTATTTATTTATTTATTTATTTATTTATTTATTTATTTATTCATTCATTCATTCATTTAAATGTTATGTTTGTTAACCTTGTTTTTGGGGTAAATATACATTTTGTTTTATTTCATTTTGTTTTTGAAATTTCAGTTTCAAAACTGTTGATGTTAACCCTGTTTTTGGGTTAAATACACATTTTTTTATGTTGACTGTGTGTCTGTGTTTTGTTTGTTTGTTTGTTTGTTTTTGTGGACTGCATTTATTTATTTATTTATTTATTTATTTATTTATTCATTTATTATGTTGATGGTAACCCTGTTTTGGCTTAAATGCAACATGTATTTTTATTTTTTTATTTATTTTTTAAGAAATTTCATCTTGATGTTGACCCTTGATGTTTTTGTAGACTGCTTTTATTTATTTATTTATTTATTTATTTATTTATTTATTTATTTATTAAATGTTATGTTTGTTAACCTTGTTTTTGGGTTAAATATACATTTTTTTTTTTTGAAATTTTATCTTAATGTTTTTTTGTTTTTTTTTTGTTTATTTATTTATTGTCAGAATGCAGTATTTGTACTCAGTAGGCCCGTTATGATTTGTTGGAGAGCTGCTGCTTTAAAATCATTAGTGAAATGACTGAACTAATGAAGTCTTGCTAATTTAGATGCTATATGGCAGAGTAATTTGCGGAAAATATTAATTCCTGAATAATTAAGTCATGTTGTACATAAAATGGAATGAAATGAAGAGGAGATACAGGCATCACTGTATCTTAAATGTAGGGTAAACCAACCATTTTCTACAAAAAAAAAAAAATATTGATAGCCATTTATCCAGAATTTTATTTTCATTTATTTTTTTTTATTTTTTTTTGGTGCAAACTCTAGTTACCATGGTGTATTTTGTAAGGGGATGTTAGGTGAATTGCAGTCTGACTCTGGTTGTAGGAGGACAGCAGATGTGTGTTAGTGATAGTGGAGGCGTAACACTGACAGATATTGAGATTTGTCCTCCATGCGACTCTGTCTTGCTGACTCACTCCCTCACGTGCCTTCTGCTGAATTGGCAAAATACTGTAAAACAAAAAGACACTGATGGGGGTGTAGTGTCAAACAGCTGTGTAGAGACACTTAAATAGTTCTCCCTCATTTCCGCTTTCTCTCTCACCCCAATTCTCGTTACTAGTGCTTACGAAGGCTATATTTGCTTCTGGAACCGGCATAAACCGTGGCTCAACATATGTATGCTTACTGCTTGGCAATAGCTCTGAATTCTCCTGTGAGGTGTATAATAAAAAAAAGAGATTTATCAAGGGAAAAAAAATATGTTTGCAAATCCATTGCACATTATCTAATGCTGTTAGTGATAACAGAAATTTACAAAGAATTAATTTTATAGTGAGCATGCTGAATACATTTAAGAGCGTGTTAATGTGCCTTTTTATTGGGCTCTCATCACAAAAGAGACAAACCATCTCTATCTGCATCTGTTGTTATCCTCCGCAGTCAATTCTATTGATTGAAGAAAGCAAGATGATTTAACCTTCATGCCAGCATTCATAACGCATTACCTGCATGTCTGTAAGTTAGCCATGTCTCACATTTGCTTTTACATATTTTTTATGACTGAAGATATATCCAGATGCCCTCAAATAGAGGTTTTGTCAGATTTCATTATTATTATTATTATTATTATTGTTATTAATAATATTTTATTCTTGAAATATTTTGACTTTATTCCCAAAATGGAATAAAATGTATTTTTATTATAAAATTTATCAAATTTATTCTCAAGATTTTTTGTGAATAAAGTCAATTTGTTTTGTGAATTAAGTCTAAATGTTATGTGAATAAAGTTGAAATTTTATGCAAATACAGTCAAAATATTAAGTGAATAAAGTCTAAAAATTTTGGGAATAAAGTCGAAATATTACAGGAATTGAGTCAAAATATTACAGGAATTAAGTCAAAATATTACGGGAATGTAGTCAAAATGTTTCGGAAATGAAGTCGAAACTTTACAGGAATAAAGTCGAAACTTTACAGGAATAAAGTCGAAACTTTACAGGAATAAAGTCGAAACTTTACAGGGATAAAGTCGAAACTTTACAGGGATAAAGTCGAAACTTTACAGGGATAAAGTCGAAACTTTACAGGGATAAAGTCGAAACTTTACAGGGATAAAGTCGAAACTTTACAGGGATAAAGTCGAAACTTTACAGGGATAAAGTCGACACTTTACGGGAATAAAGTCGAAACTTTACGGGAATATAGTCAAAATATTATGAGAATTAAGTCAAAAATATTTTGGGAATAAAAATTTGGGGAATAACGTCAAAACGTTTCAGGAATAAAGTCAAAATATTTTAGGAATAAAGTCAAAACGTTTCAGGAATAAAGTCAAAATATTTTAGGAATAAAGTCAAAATATTTTGGGAATATAGTTGAAACTTTACGGGAATATAGTCGAAACTTTACGGGAATAAAGACAACTTTACGGGAATAAAGTTGACACTTTACAGGAATAAAGTCGAATCGTTTCGGGAATGAAGTTGAATCGTTTCGGGAATGAATTCGAAACTTTATGGGAATAAAGTCGAAACTTTATGGGAATAAAGTCGAAATGTTTCAGGAACATTTTACATAAATAAAGTCGCTATTTTTACGAGAATAAAGTCGCAATACTTTGGGAGCTTTTAATTGATCAAAAGTGATGATAAAAGATTTATAAGACATTTATAATGTTACAAAAGATTTATATTTCAGATAAAAGTTCTTCTGAACTTTCTAAATATCAAATAAACCTGAAACTGCTCAGCTGTTTTCAACATAATAATGAAAAAAAGTTGAGAAGCAAATCAGCATATTAGAATGATTTCTGAAGGATCATGTGACTGGAATAATGATGCTAAAAATCAGCTTTGAAATCACAGGAATAAATTACATTTTAAAATATATTCAAATGGAAAACCATTGTTTAAATGGCAAAAATATTTTAATTTACTGCTTTTGCTGTAATTTGGATCAAATAAATGCAGGCTTGGTGAGCAGGAAAAAAAAAAACACAATCTTACTGTTCAAAAACATTTGACTGGTAGTGTATTTATTCACTGCGAAACAATGATTGTATTACTTAGTTTTACTTATTTTTATCTTGTTTTCTGGTTATGCTTAAAACAATAAGAAATATCTGCCAGTGGGATATGAAAAAGAAACTTAATTCAAAGGGAAACAAGATTATTTTTCTGACTCCATTGGCAGATATTCTCTCGAGTTTCACAAACTCAATTTTGGTGCATTTTTTACAGCAAACAAGAGCTAATATCCTGTCACTTTGCATCTCAAGTAAATGCATTTGAATTTAAGAATGTTTAGATATTTGTGCTGGAAAACAAGACAAAAATACTGGGTAAGAACATCATTTTTGCATTGTAATTATTACAGATAAACTATAAAGAGTCATTCACATTGCCAGTGATTTTGTCTCTGCATTTGACAAGTCCATTAAATACTTGACTGCTAGTAGATATTCTTAGTTTTGGTTGGCTTAGGTAAAATTATGACTCAGTATTGCTAACATATCATTCTATACTGACATCAAATAAAGTTTTGACAAAAATGTCACTCTTCGAAGTCAGCAGTTCTTGTTGAAAACAAATAAGGTTGTTTTGTAAAAGCTCCTAACGGATCTAATTCAAATGCTAAGCACATCCTTGAAAGAAACCCTTTTTTAAGTTATAATCATTATTTACTTCTATTTATGCATTTTTACCTTAATTTATCTCGAGGGCGTCCCCGTCGCCCAGCACGCGGTGTAAAATATGTCTGCGGTGGCTCCTGTGCTTTAATTAACGCAATTAATAACTAAACTCTGGGCCCTGGTGAATTATTCAGGAATGCAGAGGTGACAAGCCAATGTTTGGCGTTTTGATTTGCATCTCATTAGCCTTGTTTCTATGCCGGCCAACTTCAGTGCCCTCAGAAGACCCGTGTCCCCCTTCCACATCTGCCACATATCTGCTCATCAACAGGTTTATTTGCCTGTTCTATCGTGAGACAGGCCTGTGCCAGATCACTCATTAGCTGGTGGCCTGTGGCGCTGGTGGAAGTGGACCGGGTGTAGTTAATCAGGGATGAGAAGTCTTTGCGTCTGCCAGAATTGAGCCCTTTTAGTCATACAAGTCAGCAGTGATCTTCACTTGCGCCTAATGCCTGAGACAGGAACTTCCTAATGGGAATATGGAAGCCTGCTTCTGCCATGGCGTAAAATTAAATTAAATTAAAAAAATTAAATATTAAATTATTATTTTTTTTACTCACAATTTTGATTTGCTCTCTCAATTCTGAGTTTATATTTATATTTTGATAACAAAAATGTCAAAATTGCAGAAGCAAGGCTTCATATCTTTCCATTTCTTTTTTGTGCCTCAAGCCTGACAGGAACTTCTTGTTGGAATCATGTATGCTGCAAGCTGCATAGATGGATATGGAAGCCTGCTTCTACCATGGCATAAAATCAAATTAAATGATAAAATCAAATTAAATACAAAATTAAAGAAAAAAATGCTAAATAAAATAAAATTATTAAATACAAAATAAAATACAATTATTAAATATTAAATAAAATAAATAAAAATCTAATTAAAAGTAAAATAAATAATGTTATTTTTTTAAACCCACAATTCTGATTTGCTCTCTCAATTCTGAGTTTATATTTATATTTTGAGAACAAAAATGTCCTAATTGCAGAAGTAAGGCTTCATATCTTTCCATTTCTTTTTTGTGCCTCAAGCCTGACAGGAACGTCCTTGTTGGAATCATTTATGCTGCATGCTGCATAGAAAAGCTGTTGAATATAGAAGCCTGCTTCTGCCATGGCGTAAAATTAAAATTACATGATAAGAAATAAAATTAAATACAAAATCACACATTAAATGCAAAATTAAAGAAAAAATGCTATATAAAATAAAATTATTAAATACAAAATAAAATTAAATTAATTAAAATATATTTTTTTTAACTAACAATTTTGATTTGCTCTCTCATTTATATTTATATTTTGAGAACAAAAAATGTCATAATTGCAGAAGCATGGCTTCATATCTCGCCATTTCTGATTTTTTTTTTATTTATTTTTTTCTCCACTTCTGCCTAAAGCCTGATAGGAACTTCCTTGTTGGAATCATTTATGCTGCATGCTGCATAGAAAAGCTGTTGAATATGGAAGCCTCATTCTGCATGGCAGAATAAAATAAATAAAATAATTAAATATTTCAATGCAATACAATAAAATACATATTAAATATTACATCAAATAAAAAAATATATTAAATGTTACAATTGAATAAAACATAACAAAATCTAAAATAAAGTAAATAAAATGTGACTTTTTATCTCACAATTTTTAATTGCTCTCCCAATTCTGAGTTTGTATTCATATTTTGAGAACAAAAATGTCAAAATTGCAGAAACGTTTCATATTTAACAGTTTGGCCTCGCTATTCTGAGTTTAGAACTCATTTCTGATTTTTGCTTTTTTTTTGTGCAATTTAGGGATGGGCATATCGATCCTAAAGTATCGATATATTGATACTGATGCAAGTATCAAAAGTATCGATACTCAAATTAAAAATATCGATACTAAGGTATGTTATTTACCAGTGATATTGTTTATTTAACAAAAAGCAAGGTGTACAATGTGCATTGAATTGGACGTATAACCTATGTTAGGGAACGATTGTGCACATATAACAATTTTCCTACTCATCTAAACGCAAGCGAATGTTGCAAGGCAGAGAGCATTCACTCACTTCAGACAGTGCATTCAAACAGAGCTGCGTTTCCCAAACGTATCATAAGAAAGCATTGATGCTTTTGGGAACGGCAGCCCAGAACAACGCTTATCAGAGGACAGAAAATACAAACATGTTTGAGCTATTTCACAATAAACAAACTGAAATTGTAGCCTACATAATTTGTGCAATTACATTTCTTTAAATTAACACTTAAAGTTCATTGATCATGCTTTGTAGTAATGTTAATATAAATTATACACTGTCAGAATAAAAATGTTGTATTTTATGTGTGCAACAGCCTGTCACTGGCAGCCCCTTATGAAACTAAGTATTTTCAACTATAGGTTTACAGATTTTATAGGTACTACAGTAAACATATTTTAACCATGTGTAAAAAATAAAAGTTAATTAGCTGCAATTAAGGCATGTTAAATGTTAAAATGCATTTCAAATATAAAGTTAAGGGTATAATTACTTATTTAACTCTTATTCATTTAACAAATGTAGCAATTTAAAAGTTAAGTTTAGAAGTATCGTATCGGTATCGATATTGATGATACTGGCCTTAAAAGTATCGGTATCGTATCGAAAACAAAAAATAGTGGTATCGCCCATCCCTAGTGCAATTGTGAGATATAAACTTGCAATTCTGAATTGTGAGATTGTAGGACCTAAAATAATTCACATATTCTTTACGAGTTTATAAGAATATTTCTAATTAATGTTTTTAAACTTTATTCATCAAAGAATCCTGTAAAAGAATTGTATCATTGTTTCCATAAATATTAAGCAGCACAAGTGTTTTCAACAGTAATAAGAAGAAATGTTTCTTAAGCAGCAAATCAGCATATTAGAAAGGTTTCTGCAGGATCACGTCACACTGAAGACTCCAAGTAATGATGCTGAAAATTCAGCGTTGCATCCCAGGAATAAATTACATTTTATACATTGTATAAAATATACAGCAGTTATTTTAAATTGTAATAATATTTGACTTTTCTTTTTTTAACATTTTATTTATGTATTCAACAATTGTGAGATCTAAACTGAATTTTTACATTATAAAAAAACAGACCCAATTTAACCACAATGGCAACTGTTGAACCAGGGCCGTGCAGAGACCTTTAAAGGGGCAGGTGCTCAAAGTATAAAAAGGGCACCTGGAACAAGGCATTTAAGAGCCCCTCGGGTCCATCACCTCATCGTAGGCATCCAGTACTTACGTAATAAGTAACAATGTCATTAATAAGTCAAATACTGCATTATTCAAAGTTTTAATTGCATTTATGTTTAGTTCAGGACTCAAACAATTGTACAATGGAATGTCAGCCTTTACACCATTAAAAGGGATACAGTAAATCGAGTTTATAATTTATTATATTTTATTTAAAACATAAATAGTTTAGATTGTTAATTGTTTAGATTTTTAGAAGGCACATTAACATCTTTCACATTTACAACTCTATGTGTTTGCTGCATAAAAACTAGGTCGATAATTGCAATAATTTGACCCATAAAGAGCTGAAAAATGTGGAAATAAAAATTCATTCTCTGTCACAAGGAGGCGCTTTAGGAGCGCTGAAATACTACGGTTTCCATGGGAACGGCTGAACACAAAGCAGCAGCATTAACGCAGTTTTATCAGACGTGAAATGAAAATGCAAACGACACGTTTCTGAGGACAGTTCCCTTCAGATTCTTTCAAATAAAGACATCAGTGCATTTTGACTTTGAAACGTGCAGCGTGCATATTTATTCAATGACATCATTGCCTTTTGAAGTTTAATCCAGCCCTATCGCGATTCTTGTCTTTCAGTCCCCAAATGTAAGACCTCATAAATTATAATTAAGTCTTTTCTTATACTATTTAACATATATAAAACTTTTTATGGCCTTAAATTTGACACAACCTAATTATGGAGTTTTTAAGGACCTGCAGGAGCCCTCTCCTTTACGATAGATTTACGACTTTTTTTTTTTTTTACATGACGACATTAACATTATCGGCAGCTATTTCAGAGCAGACTACACATGCACAAACTATAAAAAAAGTATAAATACTCGTGCATAATCTCTTTCCTTCAAGTCATTCTTATGATAGTAAGTAACTTTAAATCTGGTGAAAACACCACTTACCAGCAGCCACAAACGTGTCTATGATGATGATCGGATCGTCCTGAACTTCCGGGTGGGGTCGTCACGTGACGAGGGTCATTCTATTACAGCTAAAACATTGTTAATTAATTTTACTAAAAGTTCGATTGGGCAGGCTGTCGCGAATTCGATATTTTTATAAATATTTTATTTTTATATTATGACATAAAAAAAAAATCTTAACAAAAGGGCACTTTGATCACTAGGAGCCAAAAGGGCAGGTGCTCAAGCACCCTCCGCCCCCCTCTGCACGTGCCTGTGTTGAACTGACATTTAAAAGGATGACAGAAAAAAATGAGTTCAAGATATTTTGCTTAGTGCCAGATGATCATAAGATTAATTATTTTTCTTTCTTATTGAGTGATTGTAGACAGATTGATTTTTTTTTTTTATATTGTTATGTGCCTACTGCACAATGTATGCAGTATGGGCTTGTAAAAGCCATGCTGCAAACTCATGCAACATTTCCCCATGGAGTTCGGCTTCATTTACTCTGAATAAAGCAACTAAACCATGCGCAGCTAAAGACACCAAATTAAATAAGGTAACTCTGGCCTTGATGTTATCATAGAGAACAAGCAGCAGAATCCAAAAAAAAAATTATAAATAAATATAATATATCAACACCTAATAGATCAAAGCGGCTATTTTTGTGTTTTGTGATTAATGAGTCCAGAAGTGCTGTTTTCTCCTCACACTTTAGAAGATCTTCCACCTTGTTAAATCCCAAGGGAACGACATGGAAATGCAGGGGAAGTATCCTACTTTCTTGAAGTATCTGCCAGTCTGTTCTACTCTTAGATGACCTATTATGAAATTAGTGAACGGGAAGTGAACTCATTATTCGCTTAGGTAATAAGTCGCCTGCATTATTAGCTAATATAGAGAAAAAAGCAGTTATATTATTTGTGAATGCATGCATTGGCATATTGATTTGATTCATATCAAATATCTATCCATCATGTTGAAGGAATGGTGTTCCCAAAAAATTAAAATGTGCTGAAAATGTATTGTCGATGTCAATGAATTCTTAAGAAATTTAGACCACTTCCTCTGCAGTGAATGGGAGCCATCAGAATGATGACAGTCCAAACAGCAGATAAAAACATACAGTTGAGATCAAAAGTTTACATCCCCCTTTCAGAATCTGCAAAATGTCAACCAAAATAAGAGGGATCATACAAAATGCATGTTATTTTTTTATTTAGTACTGACCTGAATAAGATATTTCACATGAAAGATGTTTACATATAGTCTACAAGAAAAAAATAATAGTTGAATTTATAAAAATGACTCTGTTCAAAAGTTTACATACACTCGATTCTTAAAGCTGTTTTTATCTGAATGATCCACAGCTGTGTTATTTGTTTAGTGATAGTTGTTCATGAGTTCCTTGTTTGTCCTGAACAGTTAAACTGCTTGCTCTTCTTCAGAAAAATCCTTCAGGTCCCACAATTTTTTTGGTTTTTCAGCATTTTTGTGTATTTGAACCCTTTCCAACAATAACTGTATGATTTTGAGATCTATTTTTTCACACTGAGGACAACTGAGCGATTCATATCCAACTATTACAGAAGGTTCAAACACTAACTAATGCTTCAGAAGGAAAAAACATACATAAAGAGCTGGGGGTGAAAACTTTTGAATTTGAAGATTACCTTATTTTGTCTTCTGGGAAACATGTAAATGTCTTCTGTTGAATCTGAAGGGCAGTACTAAATGAAAAAAAAAAGGATATTTAGGCAAAATAAGCAAAATGTACACATCTCCATTGTGTTCAAAAGTTTTCACCCTCCATTCTTAATGCATGGATTTTCTTTCTGAAGCATCAGTGAGTGTTTGAACCTTCTGTAATAGTTGCGTATGAGTCCTCAGTTGTCCTTAGTGTGAAAAGATGGATCCCAAAATCATACAGTTATTGTTGGAAAGGGTTCAAATACACAAAACCAATGAATTTGTAGGACTTGCAGGATTTTTCTGAAGAACAGCAGGCAGTTTAACTGTTCAAGACAAACAAGGGACTACTATCACTAAACAAAACACACAGCTGTGGATCAATCAGATAAAACAGTATTAAGAATCAAGGGGATGTAAACTTTTGAACGGGGTCATTTTTATAAATTCAGCTATTTTCTCTTGTGGACTATATGTAAACATCTTTTTGTGAAATATCTTATTCAGGTCAGTACTAAATAAACAACAACATGCATTTTGTATGATCCCTCTTATGGTTAAATAATTAACATTTTGCAGATTCTGAAAGGGGGATGTAAACCCCCTTGTTGACCTCAACTGTAACAGTAATCCACACCACTCCAGTCAATCAATTAATGTCTTGTGAAGTGTAAAGCTGCATGTTTGTAAGAAATTAATCCATCATTAAGACACTTTAACTCTAAACCATCACTTCTGACCAAAATACAAGGCCATAATCCATTATACCTCCAGTTAAAAGTTTTTTGTTATGCTTTTTCAAATCAAAATCCACCCACACATTTGTTTTTTTTGTCTTATAAATAGTGTTTGATCTATCTTTTTCACTGGATGAAGCAATATTTTGGATAGGTGACTCGAAATTACAATTAAAACGGCTTGATGGATTTGTTTCATATAAAAACACAACTTTTCACTTCATAGGTCATTAATTGATGGACTGGAGTGGTGTGGATTAATTAAGGATTATTGTGATGTTTTTATCAGCTGTTTGGACTCTCATTCTGACGGCACCCATTCACTGCAGAGGTGAGCAACTAATGTAATGCCGAATCCTCCAAATCTGTTCTAATGGAGAAACAAACTCATCTAGATCTCAAATTCAAATTTAACATTTTTGGGTGAACTATTCCTTTAAATGTGAATGTACTGGTCAAAAGGTTGGAATAATAAAGATGTGTATTTTTAATTAATTTATTTTTATTAAAATATTATTACAATTTAAAACAAATGTTTTCTATTTTAGTATTTTTTTTAAATATAATTTATTCCTGTGATGGAAAGCTGAATTTTTAGCAGGCATTACTCCAGGCAGTGTCATTGATGGATAGATCAAAGTTTTTTTTTTTTTTTTTTTTTTTTTTCTCAATAATGGCATTCTTTCATTAAGTGGGCATAAAGCACATGGAAGCAGTAGACACGCTGAGCACATGGAGATCAAATACACTCCACAACAAATAGCTAATACACATTATGGCCTCATTATAGAGAAATCAATCCCATCCCTCACTGTCATTTAAATGGCACATATTTGTTTTCTCTGATTACTTTATATGTTCTAAACAGCAGTCTAGTTGGCTTCTTTGCTCGGTATCATTTTTCTAATGCCGCGGTGCCAGCTGGCTACATTAAGCCGCGTCTCACGCTGCTCGAGCACTAGTGACCCAGTGTAAGTAAATGTATCTAATGATCAGGGAAGGAAAAGGCCAGCCTACACTGCCAGCAGGGGAACGGAGTTATATTATGGCACAGCACGGCTACGAAAACAATCCCTGACCCAGTTTTCCTCGAAATATTAATGTCAGTAATATTAAAGAGGTCGTTTCGGGAAAAAAAGCAGACTTTCCACTGGTCTTGGGGAATGCAAGTTCAATGTGCTTTGAAAACCTGCAGGTCGCAGAGTAGGAAGTAAGTTTTAAAAACAGTTCTGAACTTGTGAACTTTGTCAACAGTGTGCTAATTCAAGGTTTCGTAAACCGTTTGATAATGAGGAGGAAGTAGGCTCAATGGGGATGATGCTTTGCAAGGACGTAGAGTTCAAATTCAAGGACTTTTGAGAAACTGTCAGTCCCTCATAGAACCAAAACTTGTATAAACTGTAAATAAAATGTCAATATGTAAATAAAATTTGTTAATTAAATCACCCTAACTGATCAAAGACACATGGCATCTGCAATGCCATCTCCATTCCATTTTTTCTCTTTTTAAAAATGAACTTGTTTGAGCATTAAAAACTAAATTATGACTGCTTTTGCTGCAGAAGAACTTGACTATGTTTTTCTGTAAACCTCAGGAAAAAATTAAAAGATGTATGATCCCATATAGCAATAAAATAAAATTACATTACTTGAATTAAATTAAAACCTTGACTACGTTATAGCATTAAATTAAATTAAATTAAACAAAATAAATAAAAATAACCATATTTTCTAAAAATATATTTTCTACCTTTTTTGTGTATTAATATATAAAAAATATTTTAAAGCATTTAAAAATATATTTTGCTTTCCATATATGTAAATCCAAGAAAATTCATGTAATTCGTGTCACATTTAAAGAAAAAAATAAAATAAAATAAAATAAAGTGTTATGTATAACATGTAAAAACATAACTCAACTGAATAAAAATCAGCAATGAACATATTTTACAATGTTCAAAAACAATACAAACAAATGAAAACGTTAAAATATTTCCATATTTATAAAGTATAGAAATATTTATTTCCATATTTATAAAGTATAGTTGCTATCACTGGCCAAATAAAGGCTTCTGTAAGATTTAAAATGTTTTCTTGCCCCTGAAAAATAAATTGTTAAAAATATTTTACATTTTAAAAATACTTTTTTTATTTTTATAATTTATAGAAAAATATATTTATTATAAAAAAGAAATGTATAAAAATATATATATTTAATACAAATAATGTATAATAACAAATATTTATAATTTTTCTCTCTATTATATATATATACACACACACACACACACACACACACACACAGTCATGGCCAAAAGTTTTGAGAATTACATAAGCAGCAACTTTTCCAATTTCCAATATTTAAGTTTTTATAATAGCAATTTGCATATACTCCAGAATGTTATGAAGAGTGGTCAGATGAATTGCATAGTCCTTCTTTGTCATGAAAATTAACTTAATCCCGAAAAAAAACTTTCCACAAGCGCCAGGATCGTCTCCTAAAGAGGATTCAGCTGCGGGATCGGAGTGCCACCAGTGCAGAGCTTGCTCAGGAATGGCAGCAGGCAGGTGTGAGCGCATCTGCACACACAGTGAGGCCAAGACTTTTGGAAGATGGCCTGCTGTCAAGAAGGGCAGCAAAGAAGCCACTTCTCTCCAAAAAAACCATCAGGGACAGATTGATCTTCTGCAAAAAGTATGGCGAATGGACTGCTGAGGACTGGGGCAAAGTCATATTCTCCAATGAAGCCTCTTTCCGATTGTTTGGGGCATCTGGAAAAAGGCTTGTCCGGAGAAGAAAAGGTGAGCGCTACCATCAGTCCTGTGTCATGCCAACAGTAAAGCATCCTGAGACCATTCATGTGTGGGGTTGCTTCTCATCCAAGGGAGTGGGCTCAATCACAATTTTGCCCAAAAACACAGCCATGAATAAAGAATGGTACCAAAACACCCTCCAACAGCAACTTCTTCCAACAATCCAACAACAGTTTGGTGAAGAACAATGCATTTTCTAGCATGATGGAGCACCGTGCCATAAGGCAAAAGTGATAACTAAGTGGCTCGGGGACCAAAACGTTGAAATTTTGGGTCCATGGCCTGGAAACTCCCCAGATCTTAATCCCATTGAGAACTTGTGGTCAATCCTCAAGAGGCGGGTGGACAAACAAAAACCCACTAATTCTGACAAACTCCAAGAAGTGATTATGAAAGAATGGGTTGCTATCAGTCATGATTTGGCCCAGAAGTTGATTGAGAACATGCCCAGTCGCATTGCAGAGGTCCTGAAAAAGAAGGGCCAACACTGCAAATACTGACTCTTTGCATAAATGTCATGTAATTGTCGATAAAAGCCTTTGAAACGTATGAAGTGCTTGTAATTATATTTCAGTACATCACAGAAACAACTGAAACAAAGATCTAAAAGCAGTTTAGCAGCAAACTTTGTGAAAACTAATATTTGTGTCATTCTCAAAACTTTTGGCCACGAC
>NC_133375.1:38755687-38763187 GCF_049309525.1 Garra rufa
AATAAAAGGTATAAAATTTATAATAAATAAAAAATCTATAAATTTTTTAATATAAATATATTTAAATACATATTTCTATTTATTTATTTTTTTTATTTTTTTAGTTCAATTTTCTGATTGGTGTTTTTGAAACTCCCTCCATCATTTTTTATTATTATTATTTTTTTTAATAGATATTTATCCTTTTGTACAGCACAGTGATCAGCTACTGTTTCTTTTATATGTGCTATATAAATACAATTTGGTTTTAAATAATTAAATTAAAAATTGTGAAAACTTTAACTAAAATTAAAATTAAAAAATACCAACCAAAAACTGTAATAGTATATTAATGATTATAAACAGAAATTGCTAGTAAAATAATTATAATAAAATAGTAAAAAATATTAAACAGCAAGTAACATTAAATTAAATGTGAAATTTGAAGCTGAAGAAAAATTGAAATAGTATCTTCTTGTAAAACATATCTTTATTTACATCTTTTGAGAAAATAATTTTACAGTGTTTAGAAATAGCTTTTATTAGATTAGTAAAGAAAAACTTAATATTATAATTATGCAAAGTGAAGTTAGGTCTAAGAAAGGCCTCATTTATTGCTTGTATTTATAATTTGTTATCAAATAATGCAAAGACGTAAGTGTCTGAATGCATTTTGTTTTCTCTGTACATTTGCATTACCAATTTAGTAGGATTTCTACAAAAGGAACACAATAGCTTTTTTTAGATTCAGCATGTGTTACTATTGTATGTCGACCCCAAATGCACCGTCTCAGTGTACGAAAGTGATTCTACTAAGGTATAAAATGTCTATACGACTTATCAAAGCCCAAGAGCTGAAAACATTCTGCCACGACACACGCTTTTAGTCTTCAATCAGAGCTAAAAGCTTTACATAGAAAGAGAGAGAAAACTGAAATTTTACACTCAATAATAGGCACTTTGTCAAGTCGGTTGACACATCCTTGACATGTTTCATCTCTGTTGAGCATCTGAATAAACATTGTGTGCTGACATTGTCATGCCTGATTATTGTATTCATATTCCACAAAGCGTTTATATTCCACTCATGCTTTCTGATGGTGAGAACATAAGGGTGAATGAAAGAAATGTACACAAATGTGCCACTTTTTAATTTCTTCTTCAGTTTGTAATGGCGTACTGGAATCGAATATGATAATATTTAAGGTTTCATTTGGACAGTGTCCAGTGGCACATAAATATATTTTAATTTTAAATGCACATATATTTAGTTTTATATTTCCTTCACACACTTAAATGCAAACAAAAGCATTATTTACAGCACAATAAATTACACAGACGTTATGAATTGACCTAGTAATGAAAATGTAGACGGCCTGGATTTTAATTTACTTAAATTTGTCTCACAGTAAGATATTGGCCCTCCTTTTAATGTAGAGCTGTATCCGTGAAATATTATATACACACTCAACTGATATTGGCTTAGATTTTATGTTTACATTATATTTACACATTTAAAAATTAAACGTTTGCTTAAATATAAATGTTTGCTTCAACTTTTCCATGTGCTCAGGGTTTAAGTTTTTGTCTTTTGGATGATCAAATAGTGGACTCTCTTATTTATTTATTTATTTATTTATTTATTTATTTATTTATTTATTTATTTATTTATTTATTTATTTATTTTATTTATTTATAAATAAGCAACCAGCTAGCGTTATTTTAGTTTATTTATTTGAATTTATTCATTTTTTTATTATGTTTTTTTTTATTTCTTAATTCTTAATTATTTTTTTATTTTATTCAATTGTATTTCGTTTACTTTATTTATTTATTTATTTTGTCAATAAATTACATTATAAATTGGCCCTCCTTTTAATGAAGAGCTGTATCAGTAAAATATTATATACACACTCCACTGATATTGGCTCAGATTTCATGTTTACATTATATTTCCATATACATTTAAACATGAATCCCTAAATATAAATAAATGGTGGACTCCCTTATTTATTTATTTATTTATTTATTTATTTATTTTTGACAGTAAACAACCAGCTAGCTTTTTCTTATTTATTTCATTTTAAATTAAATTAAAATTATTTTATTTTTTGTTTTATTTCATTTTCATTTTATTGTATTTCATTTTTTAATTTAATTCAATTTTATTTTATTTTTTAATTTAATTCAATTTTATTTTATTTACTTTTATTTCTATTTATTTAATTTTTTTTGCTTTTGTTTTATTTTTTATTTCATTTTATTTTGTTTATTGTAATTTCTTTTATTTCTTTTTCTTTTTATTTTATATTTTTAATCTAATTTAATTTTTGCTTTAAATTTTTTATTGCATTTTATTAATTTTAATTTAATTTAATTTTTTTTTCAATTGTATTTATTTATTTTATTTTAACTTTTCCTTAAATAATAAATAATTTTAATTGTATTTTTTATTTTTTGTTTATTTTAATTGTATTTTTTTTTTACTTTTCCTTAAATAATAAATAATTTTACTTTTTTTTATTCTTTGTTTTCATGTTTTATTTTTATTTTGTTTTAAATAACTTTTATTTTATTTTATTTTTATTGTAATTTCTGTCATTTCTTTTAATTTTTTTAGATTTTTTAATTTAATTGTATTTTGTATTTGTATATATTTTATTTATTTTAATTTGATTAATTAATTTATTTTATGTTTTTTTTTTTTTTTTAATTTAATTCAATTGTATTTATTTTATTTTATTTTACCTTTCCAAAACCCAGTGGGGGAAAAACCAGTGGTTCTCTCCATTATTTTAACTTATCTTAAATATTGAAATATTTTAACAAATTTCAACTTAATTTAAGTTATTTGATATTTAGTTTAGTTGAAATGTACAGTCAATTTGATTATACTTGAATGAAGACATAGACTGATCTTTTTATTATCACAATATAAAAATCTATCTCTAGTTCATCAGGTTTTTTCTAACTTAAAGCACAATGTCCTTCTATCCTAGTGCCATAATTTCCCAGTGGATGTTTGGCATTAATTCTTAGAAATAAATCGTATGGCGAATGAGCTGTGGAAAGGATCAGATTTTCATGTAATGAATGGGTTTACGTCTCCTCCGGGCATTTTAATCCTGGATTTTGATTCAAAATCTGGAATTAGATGTAATCCATGGCTTTTTGGGATGACACAAGTACCTCCTGATTTTAAATGTGACTTGATCAAATGCAAAGGTCGTACTATGACCTCATTCACACATATAAAACCGATACAATAAATCATGAAACCATGGATATTATGCTCAAATCCCGAATGCATCTACAAGCTTATGTGCTAATTAGAATCCTAAAGCCAGAGATAATTAGCAACGTATTTGCAATTCATTTGTATCTGCCCCATGTCCGCACAAAATGCTTGGAATATTTCCTCGTTCATTTCTGCTCTCCTCACTGACTCATGATTGCGCATGCATAATAGATCAGCAAATCTCTCATGGCCGTTTTGAGCAGCAGCTCATAGAGTCCGAACCGGAAACCTGAGCTAGTATTGTTCAGATCAGTCAATATTGGGCTGAAAGTGAGGAGGTGGGGTGTTCTTAATCTACAGACCCTCTTCTGTGGATCCCCCACTGATGGGAGCTCAACGCCCGAGGCTCGAATCTCACTCCCCGCTGCGTGAGCATGTTAATCAGCCGCTCGGAGTTCGTCACGTTAGCCTGCCGCTGGCCACCCACTGCTGCACATTAGTTCTGCAGGGGTCTGGGGACACTCGAGTCCTTCGTCTCTGATGCTTATTTATAGAAAAATTTGAAATGTATCGCAAACCAGGCCAAAAAACTAGTTCTAGTAGCCCTGGTTCAGATATAGTCATTTTATCTCTTTTACATCTACGGTTGTTGGTTATGGCAAGACCCTGCAGATGAATAGGGTAAAAAAAAAAAAAAAAAAAAAATAGTTATCGCCTTACTTACCCAGTTGATTGATTACTTTGATAATTGCAAACATTTTTTCTATTACAAGTTTTCTAAAATGTTAGGTTTAAATATGCAAATGAGCATTGTTTAATGAAATATGCGCTAATTTGAAATGATTTCAGTTTTTCTTGTAGCCAAAATACAGGATTTCACATTAATTTTGGGAAGGTAAAAACTGATAATCTTTTATAATATGTGACCCTGAACCACAAAACCAGTCATAAGGGTCGATTTTTGATTGAAATGTATACATCAATCAAGCTTTCTATTGATGTATGGTTTGTTAGGATAGGACAATATTTGGCTGACATACAACTATTTGAAAATCTGTAATCTGAGGGTGCAAAAAAATGTAAATATTGAGAAAATCGCCTTTAAAGTTGTCCAAATTAAGTTCTTAGCAATGCATATTAGTAATCAAAAGTTTTGATATATTTATGGTAGAAAATTTACAAAATATCTTCATGGAACATGATCTTTACTTAATATCCTAATGATTTTCCTGTCAGTTTCTTTGGCCAACATACAGGCTTTCAATATTGCCGTTAAGGCGAACGTTATACCACCTTTGGTGCTGGTGAAATGAAAGAAATGACCGTATGAAATCCATTTTTTTTCTGTTTGTTTCCAGTAAAATGTTTCTTTTTTTTCGTTCAAATTTTCTGTTTTAATAATTAAATTAAAAAACATTAATCAAAAAGCATGTCTAAATAATTGAAATCATAAAACTTGCACAATTTGACAGCAATTTATTCGAAGTTGAACAAAAATTAAATTTTTAACGCTGTGAGAAATCAGTTTTCCTGTTTTTCTTTTTTTTTTTTCTCAAAATCTGCTTTTTTATTTTTATTTTTTGCCAAATTCTGTGTTTTCTATTAATTTTCTGCATTCCATTTCAATGGTTTCATTGAATTTTAATGATCAAAAGCATCTCAAAATAGTTGATTTTATTTAAAAAGAAAAAAAAAAAGATTCCTCCCCATGGAGTTCTTGCACAGATCAAGCTGTGTAACTAAATAGAAAGATGTTTCCTGCACTTATTTTTGTGGTGCACAATGTTTTATTGCATCACATGGATACCAGCTATGAACCAGCATGATTTATTTTTTGAGTATAAGCTGGTGATTCTTGGTCAGAAAAAAATTGTGCTCCAGATTTTATGCTGACAGTCTAGTACTACATTGCACTGTATACTCCATATACTGTGGTTTTGTCTTCACATTCAAAACTGTCACATAGTGTGGGCGTTGCTCTATTATTCATGAGAACTGCAATATACAAAGTATGTGTTGTAAGATGTAGTATGAGCTGCTCAAACTGAAACACTTAACACGTAAAAATGCAGCCAAAAAGCAGAGATCTTGTTAAGTCTTTAGGATATTCCAGGTCTATGACTGATGGATTAAATCTCCACGATAGACTCGCACCCCACATCATTACTAATCTCTTCGGCACTTCCATGAAAATTGATTCGGATGTATAGCCTGGGCCAGTAAGTCATAAAGTGCCGTGATTCATTGTGCTCCCAGGACGGCGAAAGTACAAACTCGCTAAAATGTTGGGATAAAAAAAGATTGTCTAATGTAAGTGGGTTAACAAAAAGGCCTTATGAGCCCGCAAGACGGATGCGTTTTACTGCCACTGAGGCACTTAGTGAGAACTCTATTAAAGTTTTATTTCTGAAACTCCACCCAAGCATGTAAATCTTTAACATTCCAGCATTCTATAGAGCTTGGCATTGGGCGAGCAAAGGACTGGTGCAGGGATGGGGTGCAGCTGGAATATCAAAGAAGGAAGGAAAACTGCAACATAGTTACAAAATAGTTACAGTTGTGAACTATAAAATCATTGTACGTTCTAGAGTCACATTTGTGAGATATAAAGGCAAAATCTTTTTAATGGAAATTCACATTTATGAGAAATTGTTAGATTTTAAGTTGTTGTGTAAAGTCAGATTATGTAAGGTAAAGTTGAAGTTATGAGATATACATTCACACTTATGAGATAATAAACTTGCAAGTGTGAGATTTAAAGACACAGTTATGAAAAATAAAGTCGCAACTGTGAGATTTAAAGTCATATTGTGAGAAATAAATTCACATTATGTAAGGTAAAGTTGTGATTATGAGATGTACAGTTACAATTTTGAGGTTTAAAGACACAATTATGAGAAATAAAGTAGCAATAGTGTGAGTTATAAATTCACAATATGGAATATTGTCACGCAACAGAGATGAGGTCTGGGTCCAAATGCGGGTGAGAATAGTTTTTAATGACAAATAAACAAACTAAACAAACAAAAGGCCAACACGGCACAAACTAAGAACTCAAACACAAATAAACCAAAATCTAGAACATAATCAAAGATCAGAAACTTGAGAGACAACATAACACGAGACAATGCACACATGAAGCAGAGTGAGTGGAGATGATACTTATAGTCCTAGTAGAAATTGTGAACAGGTGTGTGTGTGTAATCAGTGCACATGACAAGACAACGTGAACGACTAGGGGGTGTGGTGCAAGGGGAACAGCGACCTCGAGAGGCTGAGGGAAGACCCACAGCCCCGATCATGACAGTACCCCCTCCCTACGGAACGGCTTCCAGACGTTCCTAAAGTCTGGAGGGAGGAGGTACGGAGGAGGGCAAGTCAGGGGGAGGGATGGCGGGCCAGGGCCGTGCAGCGGGGTCCCGCGAGCATGCCTTGCCGCAAACGGAGCCTCAGCAGACGTCGCCGCGTCAGGCACGGAATTAGCGGACGTCGTCGCCTCAGGCAAGAAGATAGCGGACGTCACCGCGTCAGGCAGGGAGATAGCGGACGTTGTCGCGTCAGGCACGGAGATAGTAGACGTCGCCGCCGCAGGCAGAGAGATAGCAGACGTCACCGCGTCAGGCAGGGAAATAGCGGACGTTGTCGCCTCAGGCACGGAGATAGTAGACGTCGCCGCCGCAGGCACGGAGATCGCGGACGTTGCCCCCTCAGACACGAAGATAGCGGACGTCGTCGCCTCAGGCAGAGAGATAGCGGACGTCGTCGCCTCAGGCAGAGAGATAGTGGATGTCGCCGCCTCAGGCAGAGAGATCGCGGACATTGCCGCCTCAGCCACGGAGATAGCGGGCGTCGTCGCCTCAGGCAGAGAAATAGCAGACGTTGCCGCCTCAGACACCAAGATAGCGGGCGTCGTCGCCTCAGGCACGAAGATAGCGAGCGTCGTCGCCTCAGGCAGAGAGATAGCAGACGTCGCCGCATCAGGCACGGAGATAGCGGTTGTCGCCACCTCCCCGCGAACGAGCGCCTCCTCCCCCGCCGCAAAGCAGGGGTACCTCCGCATAGCCTCGGCTCTCCGGGCATCCATCGCCAGGCAGGCGTAGATGCACTCCATCCGTGCAGCCGACGCTGCCTCAAAAGACATTCCCTCCGTCAATATAGCCGAGCGAGTGGTCGCCTCCTCCAAGCGGGGAACTGCCGCCTCAAAAAAAATCCTCCCCGCTGGACCCATCTTTGATGTGTGCATTCTGTCACGCAACAGAGATGAGGTCTGGGTCCAAATGCGG
>NC_133375.1:38768187-38795687 GCF_049309525.1 Garra rufa
AAACTACTAGAGTATTATAATAAAATAATAATAATAATAAATAATAATAAATGTATAAATCCTAAATAAATTAATAAATCCCAATACATTATGGTTAAAACCTTTGGATTGTATCTTTAAAAAGTGTTTAGAATAAAGAATAAATAAAAATCTATTCATCCTAAATAAATTCATTTTACCTGTGAATACTGTTGTTAGTTCTTTTTTTTCTTTTTTTTTTAAGTTCCGACTTGTTTTGAATGTTTTAATTCTGACATAAAACCAGAACATTTAACAATGCATAACAAAGCTTTATGCCTTAACAAATACAAAGTCATAGGGTACCATTCTAAAAGAAATGTAGTAATAATGCATGACTTAAATCAGTTGAAACTGTCAAAATGGATGGGTTGCAGCTGTTTTGATAGTTACAGTTCCAAATGAAACTTCTAGGTTCACATCACCTCATAATTTGTGGCAGAGGTTGAATTAGGAGCAGCTACTTGTACATCATAAGCCTCACAATTCTGAAACAAATAGTATCTGCAGGCTGCAGCGTAAACAAACTTAAATGAAATGTACATGGCTTACAATGTGTGTATGTTATATCGTCATCTGCTGAATGCGTGCCATCGTATATTTGAGACACAAGACAAGTTTTGCTCTGACAGCTCTTTCCTGTTTTCAATAAAAAATTTAAAAAACCACAAGAGACTGCTTGAAAAATATCCAAATAGATCATTTTCATTTTCTATTTATTTACATGTCCCATCTGTAAAAACCTTATTTTATGCTTTACATTGAGTTTATAATTTTAATATCTTTATGCGGTATGGTATCCACGTGAATGATTCTTTATTAAATAAACATAGCAATCGATAAACATTGAAACATAATACACTCTGAGCAGATGCTGGCTTACACTGGTCATGTTAACAAGTGTCTAAAGGACCGATTTTTAAGTTAGCATGCAGTATAAAACAAAATGAGACGATCAACAGCTGAATCGTATCTGGATTCTGGAACTATGGACTCGCGCTGATGACGTAACGTAAGGTAGGCACGCCCACAGCGGGTTATGATTGGTCGATCGACAGGCTCAAATCTGATTGGCTAAAGTGTACGAGTGACCCACATGGGAGGAGTTCGCTGTCTAAAAAATCCACACGCAAAAAAAGGCTATTCACACACTCACAGTCCGTGATACATTGTGATTTTTAAACATTCAAAATTGTTGTACACAGTTGTAAATCTGTGAACTGTGTTTTGCAATTTGTGAAACGTATTTTATGAATTTATATTCTTATTTTTTGCACATGAATTTTTTTTGTGAATATATATATATATATATATATATATATATATATATATATTTTTCGTGCACGTGAATTGGGACACGCATGTGTGCATCGTGTCTTTTGCGTGAGTCTATTCTGCTTCCATAGTTTGTGTACACAACCACCCTACAATGATAAAAATCCACCCAATGGTATTTTTTTAATCTTTAAAAGTAATTTCCCCTTTTTAAAATCAGGTCATTCTCAGCTTTTTGTCGGTGTGACGGCACACAGACAGAGGCCTCTCCCACGACAGTTGATTGACATGAGCGCCTTACCTTAGACCCGCCCTCACCGAGCTGAAACAGACTCCGATCGCCATTGTGTGACTCAGGTGCAGGGGAAGACAAGAATTTCTCAGATTGTTGGATGTAATAATGAACATAGCAGTCGTCATTTACTCCCGACATCTGAGCCGCTGAAAAGATCCCGGTCTACATATGCTTCTATATGTTTGTGTGAATCATTCGTGATGCAGCTTCACCCACAGCAGAAGTGAGTATAAGGGTTTTTTATGCATCTTTGCAAATGGCCTTTCTTAATAATGTGCTAATTAGCAAGTTTCGCAGCTAAATGCAGCTAAAGTAAACATTACAGCTCGTCATCCCACGGCAGAGAGGGGCGGGGTGAGCAGAGCTCATTAGCATTTAAAGGAACATTCAACAGATTAGCTCGCTCTAAAAAGGGCTAATTTGTTTTTTTACACCATCAGAAATGTTAACCAAAGTATGTTATAGACTTTTCATTAAACCCTAAAGAATCATATTAACTTGTGGAAAATGGGCATCCGATGACCCCTTTAAAAAAACGTTCAAACATTCATTCTGGAACATCAATGAATGTTTGAACCTTTTTTAATAGATGTGTTTGAATCCCTCAGTTGTCTTTGGTGTGAAAAGATGGATCTCAAAATCATACAGTCACTGATGGAAAGGGTTCAAATATGCAAAAGATGCTAGAAAACTAAAGAATCTGTAGGACCTGGAGGATTTTTCTGAAGAACAGTAGATCATCCAGGTAACTACACAGAGTAATAAGAACCAAGGGTTCCCAAACTTTTGAAAGGGGATTATTTAAATAATTGCAGCTACTTTTTTGTCTTGTGGGCTATATGTAAACATCTGTTATGTATAATTTCTAACTCAGGACAATACTAAATAAAAAATAACATGAATTTTGTATGATCTCTTATTTTTTTTAAATTATTCAGATTTTCACATTATGCAAAGGGGTTCCCAATCTTTCGCTTACCACTGTATTAAAAATGTAATAGTATATTTTTATTAAACTGAGCGCTGTTCTTCAGAAAAATCATCCAGGTCCTGCAGATTCTTTAGTTTTTCAGCATTTTTTTGCATATTTGAACCCTTTCCGGCAGTGACTCTTTGACTTTGAGATTTATCTTTTCACACTAAGGACAACTGAGGAACTCAAACGCAACTATTAAAAAAAGGTTCAAACATTCACAGATGCTCCAGAAGGAAATACAATGCATTAAGAGCTGGGGCTGAAAACTTTTGAACAGGATGAAGATGTCCAAATTTTTCTTATTTTGTTGAAATATCATTTTTTTCCATTTTTGTACTGCCCTTCAGAAGCATCAGAAGATACTTGCATGTTTCCCAGAAGACTAAATAAGTACAATTTACCTTGATCTTCAAATTCAAAAGGTTTTCACCCCCCGGCTCTTAATGCATGGTGTTTTCTTCTGGAGCATCAATGAATGTTTTAACCTGTTTTAATAGCTGTGTTTGAGTCCCTCAATTATTCTCAGTGTGAAAAGATGGATCTCAAAATCATAGTCACTGCTGGAAATGGTTCAAATATGCAAAAGATGATGGAAAACTGAAGGATTTTTCTGAAGAACAGTAGATCATCCAGGTAACCACACACATTATTAAGAACTAAGGGTTCTCAAACTTTTGAAGGGGGTTATTTTAATAATTTCAGCTACTTTTTTGTCTTGTGGACTATATGTAAAGATCTGTTATGTAAAATATCTTACTCAGGACAGTACTAAATAAAAAATAACATGCATTTTGTATGATCTCTCTTATTTTGTTTAAATTATTCACATTTTCACATTATGCAAGGGGTTCCCAAACTTTCACATACCACTGTATTAAAAATGTAATTGTATATTTTTTTTATTAAGTATACCTTTATTTTTAATATACCTACTTTTTAAAAATACATTTATTATTTTTATTTTACACCAAATTTACCACTTTTAATGTGAATAGTATACTGGATGGCAATGAATGACTGTGTTTGTCTTTTATTATTTAAACTGAGGCAACAAAATATGTTGTAAATGCTTTGACTTATTGCGTATTATAATATGTAAACATGATCATTTTTCAAACCGCTCGCTTTTGTGCCAAGTCAAACATTGTGTCTGCTCCGCAAATGCAACAGTTGTGAATTTATGGCGTGTTTGACTTTGCTACTGGGAAAGCCGTCATTTCCTTAAATGGCAAAGCATCGTCAGCAACTATTTGAGAAGCTTATGAAAATGTTAAAGAGCACGGAGCATGGAGAAGTTAATGGGGTCCTTTGAGAATATCTCGAGAGGTGTGATTATACGGCCAAAAGACCCTCTCATCACCTGTGATCAGATGAATGAATATACGGCCTCCATTTAACTCCAGCGCTATTGATTACTTTATCTCGCGCTGATAAACCATTAAAGCTTTTCATGCAGTTCAAGGGAAGCATTGATCTCCTGAAAACCATCTTCATATTATGAGAGAGAGGTGACGCAAGGCCTGCAGCACTTGCAAGACCTCGTGTTACAAGGCCACTACAAAGGTTAAGAAGGTGGTTTGATGTAAACACATCAATGCTTAATCCAACAAATCATTTTATATCATATCTTCACATATTTACAATGATATTTGTGCATTTTTGTTAACTGAATCAAATAACTGCATTCGTATTCCTAGGTATTCAATTTTGGCAATAGCCAAAAATACATTGTATGGGTCAAAATTATCAATTTTCCTTTTATACCAAAATCATTAGGATATTAAGTAAAGATTATGTTCCATGAAGATATTTTGTAAATTACCTACCGTAAATATATCAAAACCTATTTTTTGATTAGTAATATGCATTGCTAAGAACTTCATTTGGACAACTTTATTTAGATTTATTTCACCCTCAGATTTAATCTCAATTTCAAATTGACCCTTTTGACTGGTTTTGAGGTCTAGGGTCACATATAGTGTCAAAAAGCAAGAAAAGAATCAAACGCATACCTATGAATACGAATTAAATCATCCTGGCATGATATATTCTTTCATCTGAGTTGTTGAAAACACTTCAATAGGGCTGTTACTCTGTGAAGTTCTCGGTTTTCTTCTTAATGGTGTAGTTAAAGCTCCGGGACCATCGTAATATTTAATTTATACTTCTATTATGTGAACCTCAGTGCCAAAAAGTCTTGGTATATACTGTGTTAAAACAAATTGAAGAGTAGGTCAATATACCACACAGCATGAGAACGAAACTCATTCTGCTGCTTAATGGCTCTCAACACTTTCTGTGTGGACTTAAGCAAGGGTCAAAAGTAGTTCAAGCAAATATTAACATGTATGTGGTCTGATTATTGTATCTGTGTTGGCGGGCATTGTGTTTTTTCTTTTAAGTAACGGTTATGTAAGGCATCATTTATAGCGAGGCGCTCATTATCACTAAAGAAATTTGAAATGGTGGAGCACTTTATCACCCTGTAGGGGTATGTTTTTCAGTAATTACCAACTGGCTATGCATTATTTCTCTTATTACATGGCTGACTACTAAAAAAATGTAGTAAATGATATTCTGTGGCAAATCAATCAAATTTCAGAAACCTCCGTGGCTTAAATGTTTCATTTTGTTGGTAAAAGAAAGACAAGCATAAATAGTGATGAAAGCCAAGATTTTAATTGTCATGGATGAATATTTAATGAATAATCCCATAATTTGTAGCCAAATTACTGGGGGGTAAAAAAGATTTCAGAAAGATGGCAGCATTGTTGTTATTTTTACACAGAGATTGGTAGGTCTATTAGTGAAATATGTTGACTTTAGAAATCTTTGTTGCATTATATGCCAATAGAGGCCATTCAAAAATGGAGAAAAAGCACTTTTAGCATTTTTTCCTCCCAAGGTTTTCATAGCTGTAACTCAAGAAGTATTAAAGATCTCCTAATATCTTTTTAGTTTTTGGTTCTTAACAAACTTTTCTTTTGTTATAATGTTTTTTTTTTTTTTTTTTTTTGTCTCCCCAAAGTTTGCATGGCTGTAACTCAAGAAGTATTAAAGATTTGGTTCTTAACTTTTCTTTTGGTATCTTTAGTTTTAAGGCCCTCTGTGGTTTGATTCCAGAGACATTGGGTTCTCAATAGGGCTGTTCGATTCCGAAATTTTTGGAATCGATTGGATTCGATTCTAAGAATCGATTCCTCATTGATGTTTTCGATTCTTCTTCGATTCTTGTTTTTTAGATTGGAGGAAGCTAATTTCACAATGAAGCTTCATTTGTAAAAAAAAAAAAAAAAAAAATTCCGATTTTTCTGTAGCTCTGACTGATTTTGAATTGAATTGTAATTTTGTCTGCCTTGCCCATGAAATTAGTCATTACCCACAGCTCAGCAGTGGACATGCATTTATTGCATGAATAAAACAAGACATGACGTGTCTAAAATGACAAAATTACCAAACTATACACTGAAGCAAAATAAACAGAACTTTAACAGCAACGCTGATATAAGAGCTCGTGGCTTAGCTGTCAATCAGATGCGCTCTCAGCCACTGATAAGTGCTCTCTGTGTTTTCTTTCAGAGTTATCATTGGCTGATAGAACGATTAAATAGCATTTATTTAAGATGTAAATAAAATCAAGACCCTCGATCACGTCATGATCTATTATGTCGTGCAGCGCTCAAAATTGTGGACAACACGAGCCAGTTCCCCCATAAAATAACTTCTGAATCATTTTTTGAACTGGTACATTTAAATTATCTATCCGAAAGAATCTTTTCGTGGAAACAAATCAGACTTATAATAACTATTAGCGAGCAAGAGGCAAATTAATGGGTGCTTCTCAAACGGAAGGCTGCATCCTTAAATTCAGACTTTAGTAATGACTCGTTTTCATTCAGTTTATTTTCATCAATCGACGTTCAGCAACATTTGATGACTAGCAGCCGAGATATACAGCCTTCATGGGATGCAGCCTTCCGTTTAAGAGGCACCCATTTATAAGTTTTGTTGAACTAAAAAACGGCTCTGAATGAGGAGTCGATTCCCCTTGATGGGATCGATCCCAAACTTTCGAATCGATTCTTTTTGGAATCGATTCCCAGCCCTAGTTCTCAATATGGTTCCAAGAGTAAATTATTATATTGCACACATTTTCATTGGCAAAAAAAAAAAAACCAAATGTGGGACACTTACAGATTATACTTTTTTTTTTTTTTTTTTTTTTTGAAGACGTATGGGTCATTCAGGGTCAAAACGAACAAATTTCGGAAACCTTCCCCGGCTCAAACTTTTGATTTTGCTAATATTTTTTTCTGTACAAAGACAAATATAAATGGCAATGAAAACAAAAATATGAATTGTCACAAATATATATTTACTGAGTAATCCACTATTTTGTAGAGGGGGGTCAAAATAACTTTAGAAAGATGGCAGCTTTATAATTTTATTTTTACACAGAGATTGGTAGGTCTATTAGTATAATCTGTTGACTCTAGCAATCTTTGTTGCATTATATGCCAATAGAGGCCATTCAAAAATGGAGAAAAAGCTCTTTTCATTTTTTCCTCCCAAGGTTTTCATGGCTGTAACTCAAGAAGTATTAAAGATCTCCTAATGTCCTTTTAGTTTTTGGTTCTTAACAAACTTTTTTTTTGGTATCTTTAGTTTTAAGGCCCTCTATGGTTCGATTCCAGAGACATTGGGTTCTCAATAGAGTAAATTGTTGTTATATTGTACACATTTTCATTGGTCAGAAACCAAATGTGGGACACTTACAGATGATACTTTTTTTTTCTCTTTTAAAGACGTAAGGTTCATTTATGTCAAATCAACCAATTAAGGAAACTTTCCCGGCTCAAATTTTAGATTTTCGTTTATTTTTCTGTAGAAAGACAAACAGAAATAGTAATGAAAGCCAAAATATTAAATGTCACAGATGTATATTTACTAAGTAATCCACTTTTGTAGAGGGGGGTCAAAATGGCTATTTTCACCTGAGATTCAGAGCCAAATTACAAGGGGGTAAAAATGACTTCAGAAAGATGGCAGCATCATAATGTTATTTTTACACAGAGATTGGTAGGTCTATTAGTAAAATCTGTTGACTCTAGCAATATTTGTTGGATTATATGCCAATAGAGGCCATTCAATAATGGAGAAAAAGCACTTTTCACATTTTTCCTCCCAAAGTTTTCATGGCTGTAACTCAAGAAGTATTGAAAATCACCTAATATACTTTAAGTTTTTTGTTTTTAAACTTTATACCTTTATATCTTTAAGGTAAAGGTTAAGTTTTAAGGCCCTCTATGGTTTGATTCTAGAGACATTGGGTTCTCAATATGGTTCCAAGAGTAAATTGATATTATATTGTACACATTTTCATTGGTCAAAAACCAAATGTGGGACACTTACTGATCATACTTTTTTTCTTTTAAAGGCATAAGGGTCATTCCGTGTCAAATCAAACAATTACAGAAACTTCCCTGGCTCAAACCTTTGATTTTGCTAATATATTTTTCTGTAGAAAGACAAACAAAAGTATAACGGAAGCCAAAATATGGCAGCATCATTGTTTTATTTTTACACAGGTATTGGTAGGTCTATTAGTAAAATCTGTTGACTTTAGCAATCTTTATTGCATTATATGCCAATGGGGACCATTCAAAAATGCAAAAAAAGCACTTTTCACTTTTTTTTCCTCCCCAAAGTTTGTTAAAGATCTCCTAATATTCTTTTAGATTTTAGTTTTTAAAATTTTCTATCAAAATAATTGCATAAAGAAAAAAAAAAAAAATTCTGGGTAGAATTATGTAGTCACATCGGGGACTGAATCATATACAGCCTTAAGAATGAAGATTTCAAAAGAAAAGACAATCTAGGATTCTACGATATTAAGAGATCTTAAGATGGCTCCATGAGTTAACATAACAGTTGTACACATTTTCACTGGTCAAAACCCAAATGTGGGTCATTTTTCAAGAATTAATGTTGAAGCTAGAAACCTGTGTTTTTTCTGTCAACATTTTTCTATGCAACTGAAAATGTGAACATTTTACCAAATTATTCATGGAGCCACATTAAGAACTCCAGGCTAAATAGCTCAAGTCAACAGATTAACTAATAGACCTACTAATCTCTGTGTAAAAATAAAATAATGATGTGGCCAGCTTTCTAAATTAATTTTTCCACCTCTGTTAATTGGCTCTGAATCTCAAGTGAAAATTGTACAAATTAGTGGATTACTCAGTAAATATACATCTGTGACATTTAATATTTTGGCTTTTATAACTATGCATGTTTGCCTTTCTACAGAAAACAATACCAAAATCAAAAATTTGAGCTGGGGACCTCTGAGTTGACATGAAATAACCCATACATCTGTGAACAAATAATGTTGAAACTAGAAATGCATTGAATATGAAGTGCCATAAATATTATTTTAATTATAAGTTTATCCTTAATATCCTTTTAGGTTCTCATTTTTAATCAACTATTTTTGTAATATTCGTTTTTAAGGATTTATATGGATAAATCCTAAAGTTATAGGGATCTCAATGTGTCTTCATGTCCAAATTATCGAATTTTACCCATTTTCAGTAAAGGTACCAATCTCAGTGTAAAAATAATATAATGATGCTGCCATTTTTTTAAGTAATTTTGGCCCGCAAGTAATGTGGCTCTAAATCTCAGGTGAATATACATCTCAGTAAATATACATCGCTGACATTTAATTTTTTGGCTTTATTCATTTATGCATTACCAATAAAAAAAAAAGAGAGATAGAAAGAAAAGATAGCGTGCATTAAATAGCTTTGAAGAAGAATGAAGTGAAGAAATGTGGCAGCTCAGGAATCAGACCCAACCTTGATATATTATTGTCACTCCCAGGAAAATAACTTGCCAAAGGAAATAAATAATGGTTTGCAAACAGAATAGAGCAGAGACACAGAAGTTTGCATTGTTCTGGTTAAGCGAGCGAGGTCAAGGAATCAATGCCTGCCCAAGCTCTCGTAAATTTCGTCCGGTCCGCTGATCGCATGCATATAGATGTCAGGGACTCTCAAAGGCCCCGAATTTAAATTCTCTCAAGCATAAAAACATATACATTTTCCAAACTTCTTTAGACCTTGTGTACAAGATTCAACTTCAGGGCTTTTTGGAGTCAGCCAACCTTATCGGTTCAATCAGCATGCTTATACAAAGTAAATAAATATGCTTTTTATTGCACAAACTAATGAAAAGTAGTTTAATGTTCAGTGTTTTGTAAGATAACAATATATCTTTTATATTCAGTCTAGATTTTATGAAGGCAGCAGTTTGATTGCCACAGTTCACAGTTGCATATAGACTATTCTGTCTCCTATTAACCTCCGTTTGGCCTTTTCCACTGATTTAGAGTTAGCTGAGATGTTCTTATGATTAAGATTTTAGAGGAATTAAAAGACCTGACCCCAGATTTCCCTCTAAGGACAAAGAGCTGCCGTTTATCAGCATGAGGAGAGGCAGGCTGAATATGAGCAGGGCTGCTGTCCGTGGTGCTGATTCCTCATGCTGGTGCTGAAACAACAGCTCCTTTGTAATTCCACATTTCTAAAGATAAAAAATGGAGGTTCGTTAGCATTTTGTTCTTCTGTTTGCTTTGAGGTCATCCTTAGATTCACAGCCCAACTTTTACATTAAACGTCACTGCTTATTTTAGAAAATATCGGCAAATTGAACCTTATGAGATTCATATTCTCAATGTATTAAAATAATAAAAGCCTGATCTATCAAATACAATGCTTAACCCTAAACACATGCAATATCTATATTTTTCGAAGTGCTTTCATATGTCGGGCTTTACAGGGTTAATGCAGGTTGGGTTATATATTTTCTCTTACCTTTCGTAGTTTTGTTCACGGTTGTCAAGGATGAGGGCACGATGTCATGCTGACTAGTTCTACCAAGTGACAGATGGATTTGTGTCAAAATGCTGCCGAGTTTCACTGGAAGCTCAGCCTTTGACATCCACAACAAATGCACTGGCTGGAATTCAGTTTAAAAATGTCTTCATTGTTTTTGTTCATGCATTCTTAAGAAAAAAAGGTTTAAAATCATGTCAAACTGGGGTTCTTCAGCTTATAACAATAGCAGAACCCTTATTGGTGCTAAATAGATCCCTTTATATAAGGTTCTTTGAAGAACCATGATTTTTCTAATGGTATTGTAAATAACCTTTTAATAATAGTTTATTACATTTATTTATTTAATTTATATTATTTTTTTTTTGGGGGGGGGGGGGGGGGGGTATGTTTATGCATAAATCCAAGTAATATGTAAAAACAATATATCTAATGTAAATCATAAATTCAGTATCTCTGTTAATTAGTGGAGTAGAGAAGAGAATTGAGAATTGATAGGAAACCAGTTACAATATGAAAGTGTAAATTTACAGACATTTAAGAATTCATTTACCTTATGAGAGTGTTTTGATCAGAAAATCAATAATGAGGTGGCTTTAACAGTTACAGATTTGAAAAATAAAAAAGGCGGGAAAAAAGAACCCTAAACTATAACATGAAGATCGATTTCAACATAAATGGAATCTTCAGGCTGATATGGTTCTAAATAGAACTCGTGAGCAAAGGACCTAAACTATAACATAAAGAAGCATTTCTACATCAAAGGATTGATATGGTTTTAAATAGAACTGTTACTATGCAAAAAACTTTTACAGAACCATCTTGAGCGGTATAAGCTGTTAGCCAGACATTAGCTTTTTAAAAAACGGCAGACAAAAATAGAATTACCACTTCATCCAGGGAAACTAGTCAAGAATGAACCAACTGTTATTTCATTTGTGTCCAATATCACGAGGCGCATAACTAGACGTCCGTGTCAAGCTTCCCGCCTTCTCACTCTGACACTCACACCATTAGCGCTCTAAGAAGATCCTCATATCCTGAAGGCTTAACTACCGTCCTTTAAAACAACATTTACCCTTTACTGTAACTGTAACTTTTACCAAACCTTTTTTTAAGATTGTGGTGTAAGTGGTTAGCATTTTTAAACAAATGGTGGCTTTGACAACCATTTTAACATCAAATGATTCTTCGGTCTCATCTGCTTCCAGCTATTTTTAGCTGTACGAAACAGCCCCCTTTGCTGCTTGATATTGCAAACTGGTGTGTCTTACTGTATTATTTTAATGTATTATCTTAATTATGAGCACAGTGGTTTAAACTGCCAACAGCTTTACCGTTTACTGCGTTTCTTTAATTTTCTCGCCATTTCCCCACAGCGGCCAATGAACCAGAAGTCTCGCACATTCACAGAAAACGGCTTGCTTCCACGTTGAAAAATAAGGTAGATAAGCTCTTAGCCAGACAATAGATATTTAAAAAAATGGAGGCTTTGACAGTTATAGAATTAAAAAAGCGGGAAAAATCACCTAAAATATAACATGTATCATTTTAACATCAATGAATTCTTCAGGCTGATATGGTTCTAAATGGAACTGTTACCGTAACTTTAACTTTTACCAAACCATTTTTAAGATTGTGGAAGTGGTTAGCCAGACATAAGCTATTTAAAAAAAAAAAAAAAAAAAAAAAAGCCATAATCCAGAAGAAAGCACTACCATTTCATCCAGGAAAACAAGTTACTTCATTTGTGTTGAGAATGTGTTAAAAGTCTGTGCAGTTGGATTGCTGAGCTCCAGAAAATCAATAATGAGGTGGCTTTGACAGTTACAAATTTGAAAAACAAAAAGGCGGGAAAAAAGAACCCTAAACTATAACATTATTACATATATTTTTAGAATGTGGTATCCACCTTTTTTAAAAATGGCGGTTTATAGATTTTTTTTTTATATAGATTTTGACAGTTATAGATTTTTATTTATTTTTTTTTTTTTTTGAAAAGGAGGGAACTAAGGGATACCTTAACTAAGGGATTAATATGTTTTTAAATAGAACTGTTACTATGCAAAGAAATTTTACAGAACAGATCTTCAGCGGTATAAGCGGTTAGCCAGACATTAGCTTTTTAAAAACGCCAGAAAAAATAGAATTACCACTTCATTCAGGGAAACTAGTCAATAATGAACCAACTGTTATTTAGTGGAGTAGAGGAGAGAATTGATAGGAAACCAGTTACAATTTGAAAATTTAAATTAACAGATATTTAAGAAATCATTTACCTAATGAGAGTGTTTTGAGCAGAAAATCAATAATGAGTTGGCTTTGACAGCTACAGATTTGAAAAACAAAAAGGCAGGAAAAAAGAACCCTTAACTATAACATAAAGAACCATTCCAACATCAAAGGATTGATATGGTTTTAAATAGAACTGTTACTATGCAAAGAACTTTTACAGAACAGATCTTGAGCGGTATAAGATGTTAGCCAGACATTAGCATTTTAAGAAACGCCTGACAAAAATGGAATTACCACTTCATCCAAGGAAACTAGTCAAGAATGAACCAACTGTTATATAGTGGAGTAGAGAAGATAATTAATAGGAAACCAGTTACAATTTGAAAGTTTAAATTTACAGATATTTAAGAAATCATTTACCTAATGAGAGTGTTTTGATCAGAAAATCAATGATGAGGTGAATTTGACAGTTACAAATTTGAAAAACAAAAAGGCTAAACTATAACATTATTACATACATTTTTAGAATGTGGTATCCACCTTTTTAAAAAATGGCGGTTTATAGAATTTTTTATAGATTATGACAGTTTTGACCAAAAAAGGCGGGAAAAAAGAACCCTAAACTATAACATTATTACATAAATTTTTAGAATGTGGTATCCACTTAAAAAAAAAAAAAAGGCAGTATATAGATTTTTTTTAAGATTCTGACAGTTTTGACAAAAAAGGCGGGCAAAAGTACCTAAACTATAACATAAAGAACAATTTCAACATCAAAGGATTGATATGGTTTTAAATAGAACTGTTACTATGCAAAGAACTTTTACAGAACCATCTTGAGCGGTATAAGCTGTTAGCCAGGCATTAGTTTTTTTTTTTTATAAGAACGCCAGAGAAAAATAGAATTACCATTTCATCCAGGGAAACTAGTCAAGAATGAATCAACTGTTATTTCATTTGTGTCTAATATCACACGAGGCGGCTGCGTATAACTAGACGTCCGTGTCAAGCTTCCTGCCTTCTCGCTCTGACACTCGTGCTATTAGCGCTCTAAGGAGATCCTGGTATCCTGAAGGCTTAACTCTCGTCCTTTAAATAAAACAACATTTACCCTTTTACCAGCTGATCCGTGCGTACAAATCCTTCGTTTGAGCAGATAAGCCGTCGTGTTTAAATCTCTCCATCTCATCACCTACAAATACGCCGCAGTGTACGTGCGTTGACCCCTGCACTTGATACGGGGATTATTCAGCGGGCCGTAACCTTCCAGGCGCTATCCGTTACCCGCTATCAGTCGGCTGATCTGTTTATGCAGTGTTTGTTTGTTAAATGTCACATTTGTTACATCAGTGCACAATTATCATGTGTCTTCACAGCCTTATCGGATTTCTTTGAGACGAACGGGGGGATGCCAATGACAAACATTTATCTGCGACACGAGTGGAGCGTTCAAACTGCTTCCTCTGGATTTATTCCCAAACAAAGCCAATTGACTCTCATCAGCGTCCCTTTGAGGACGGGGCCGGATGGGAAGAAAGCGGTGCAGTAAATTAAAAGTGCATGCAAGAGTCGCACCTCACCGCCGGTAATTGAGTGGAGCCTTCATTCTTTACACTTCATGTAGCATGGAGATATTCAGGGTCTTCAGTCTTATTAACATGCAGCATCAGGTTTTTTTTTCTCTCTGGGAAGCGTCTCGTGCACGTATGACAATCTCAAACAGTGGAGTCGTTCTTCGGTGACCAGAGCTAAATTAAATCATCCGAATGGGAAGGCAGTCCTGCAGTCGTCTTTGTTTTATGATCTGAGTTGGGGTGGATCCAGATGGATAAACAAAACCTTGTAAAACAATGCAGAGGTGTGTGAGTCGGATAACAATAGGCTGACCTCATTGGCAGGTCTGTTGCTGGCAAGCAGGAGAGGCATTTAATAGATAGCGTAGAGTCTTAATAAAGGTCACGTTGTGTAAAATGCCATTTACATCTCAAGCAAGCACATTTTCGCAATGTTGTGTGGTGTCTGTGAGGGACAATTTGGAGGAAAAAGGTTTTGGTTTCAAGGTGTTTGTACAGGATTCCTAAAATCCGGTAGTAAGGTTTCTATTTTGTACTTTGGAAATAAAATAGATTTTTTTTTTTTTATTACAAATTACACTACAGTTGAGTTTGGACACACTTTTTTTATGCTAACACAGTTTGCACATAACTATAGTAGTAGATCAGTTTAAAGTATATTAAATAAATGTAATTTATTCAAGTGAATCATTTATTTTATATTAAATAATAATAAAAGTAATTTTAAATAGATTTATCTTTCTACAGAAGATGATTAATCACAATTACGCTTTTTATATGTACAATCAAACAATTATATTTAATAATAATAATGTATGTTAATTTAATGCAATTTATTAAAGTGAAAAAATTCTTATTTTCAAAATATTTTGTAATACACACATAGTCACACACACAGTTTAATCAAAGATAGATTAAATAAAAGTAAACCCCATTGCTTTCACTAAAATTAAAGTGAAAACAAAACATAAAAATAAATTTTTTAAACTGTATTAGTTAATTTGATGTACTAAAATGACTGAAAATTTAATATATATATATATATATATATATATATATATATATATATATATATATATATATATATATATATACACAATTTAAAAAAAAATGAGGAAAGACAACTAAATTACAATTGCAAAATTAATGTAAAAACTGAAAATATAAAAATTAAAAACACATTCAAATTATATTTTAGTTAGTTAATTTGATGTCCTAAAATGACTTAAAAATAATAATAAATAAAAATTAATTAAAAAATAAAAAAGACAACTGAATTACAATTAAATTACTTTCACATAAATGAATGTAAAAACAGAAAATATAAAAATAAAAATGAGTTTAAATTAAAAATGCCAACTATATTAGCATTTCAATTATACTAAAATAATCTATAATTATATATAATGTAAGTAAATGTAAATATTTTATAAATTTATTTACTGGTTTGTTTGTTTGTTTGTTTGTATGTATGTATAATATTATTTGTATTATTTCGTAGTTTTCATGACTTATCAAGTCCAGTACATGCACTTAATAATTTTAAAAATTACATTTACAGAATTCTTTGGCTTTAATGACAGCAAAACATGAGCAGATATAAACAAAACCTGATAATCACGTTCTCCAACACAAAGAAAGTTCCAGTACCTTAAGATTCAATTTGCTTAGTAATTCAGAAAGAAGTGCAGAATCTAAAACTCTTCTTCATTTTACCATATAATGTCCCTTTGTTGTAAACAAATCAAAAAGTACCAAGGCTTTAGTTTAATTCTAGTTTTAAGATTTCTATTTTGCACCTGCTTTGAGTCATGATCCACAAAAGCGTGACCAGATCAAAGCACTGTACAGAACAAGTCTGTGCTTCTGACATTAATGAAAGTTTCCGCAACAGTGAATCAACAACAACAACAACAATTTATTGTGAAATGACTCATGATTTCAGCATCTCATGTTGTTTTACAGAGCGTTGAGTACTTAAGAATATCTGCAGCCTGATGCAATTGAAAGCATCTCTTGATTCATACAGTGCCACAAGTGTGATGGCCATCAGACGGTGATATCATGAGATGAGAGAGGCAGTGTGCAGTTACGGTGTGAGATGAGAACTATTTGGCAGAAAAGAAAATCTTTCAACCTTTCTTTGAGAGGAGAACAGTGGATAGCAGACTCGCTTATTAATCCTTCATAACACAAAAATGTCAACATAAATGTCATATCTTGAAATACGGCTCAAAGTGCAGAACTCTGCTTTTTGCCTCTGCCCTCATACGGCCGGTCAGAAGGGCATCTTTCACCGATGGTTATTATCTCTTCTATACGAAAAAAAAAAAAAAGCAAAGAGAAAAGGTGAAGGAAGTTTCAGGTGAGAACAGAAGGGAACATGCTGGAAAATCAAAGACGGACGCTCAGGACAACAGAAATTAGATCAAAGCTGCGACGGCGCTCTGGCTGACAGGCAGCAACGACACTGTATCCATATGGATAGAGCCCCAAAAAAAAAACACCAGGATGCGTGTATAGTACGTTAGATTTTACAAGACATTTTCATTGTATGATCGCAGATTAAACACACAAGTGAATATTTCTTTGATGTTTCTCTTTGAACTTGAACAGCATAATTGCTGTTTTATTCTGAAGTCTTGCTGTATGTGAAAAATTGTGTAATTTGTATCCGTTTTAGGTCACTATAAAGTCTTGTATTATTCGAATGAGCATTAAAATTGGGAATGAAGTGAGTGTTGCCACAGATGTGCAGTTGATATTTTATTTATTTTATTTTTTAAATATTTATTTTAAATATATATTTTTGTTTAGTTTTAGCTCAGTATTGGCTATAATCTTAGAAGAATCTTAGAATAATTCTGTGTTTTAGTGTCAAGGTCACTGCCCTGATTGTTGCCAGAGTGTTGATATTCACTTGGTATTTTATTTTATTTTATTTTTTTTTTGGGGGGGGGGGGGGTTTGTTTGTTTGTTTTTTTAGATTTTTTTTATTATTATTATTATTATTTTGTTTAGCTTTAGTTTAGTATTGGGTACAATATTAGAAGAATCTTAGAATAATTCTGTTTTTTCATGTCAAGGTCACTGCCCTGATTGTTGCCAGAGTGTTGATATTCAGTTGGTATTTTTATGTTATTTCATTTTTGTTGGATTTTTTAATTTTTTTCATTTTAAAAAAAATATATATATATATTTTATTATTTTTAATTGTTTTTGTTTATTTTTTTAGTTTAGTTTTAGTTCAGTATTGGGTATAATCGTAGAAGAATCTTAGAAATTCTGTTTTTTAGTGTCAAGGTCACTGCCATGAGATATTCAGTTGTTTTTTTTTTTTTTTTTTTAATCAAAGTGACTGCCATGTTACTAATTATGTTTGGTTTTGGATTTTAGATTTATTCTGAAGTCTTGCTGTATGTGAACCATTGACTATCTATTTTAGGTCTCTATAAAGTCTTGTAAACTCCGAATGAGCATTAAAATTGGGAATGACACTGTTTTTCAGTGTTGAAGTCACTGCCATGAGGTTAGAATTATGTTGGGTTGTGCAAGGGTGTTGATATTCACTTTATTTTATTTTATTTTATTAGTTTTACCCAGTTTCATTATCTGAAAATATTTGTTGCTTCAAGCCAGTACTGGGTATAATCTTTGAAGATTCTTAGAATACATTTTGTTTTTTAGTGTCAAAGTCACTGCCATGATGCTAGAATTATTTTATTTTATTTTATTTTATTTTATTTTATTTTATTTTATTTTATTTTACAGTGTTTTGTTTTTCAGTGTCAAAGTCACTTCCATGATACTTATGTTGTTATTATGTTGGGTTGTTGCCGGGTGTTGACATGCAGATGTTATTTATTTTAGTTTATTTTAGTTGTTTTGTAGTGTGTTTATCTTTGCAAGCCAGTATTGGGTATAATCTTAGAAGCTCTTATTAATGATTCATTAATAAGAAAAAAAAAATCATTAGATGATTTTAGACATACCAGGATATTATACAAATTAGTGATTTGTACAATTAGTGGCTTGAATATTTCTTTGATGTTTCACTTTGAGCTTTAAAACGATTAATGTAGGTGATTTTGCTAGGATGATAGAATGTTCTGGGATTTTTATATATATTTTTTCTTTTATTTTAATAAATTATATATAATTATATTTTAATAAATTCTTTATTTTTCTTCTTTCTTGATTATTTTTGTATGATAGAAAATATAAATTACTACAACAAATTTACTACTAAATAGTGGTAATTGTGTATAATATAATATAAACTTTTATTTGAAATTTAGTTTAGTTTAACCCAGTTTCATTATCTGTTTATTATATTTAATTTTAATAAATGAAGCCCTTTTTTCTTTTCTTTTTTGTGTCTCAGCAAGCCAGTATTGGGGTTGATCTTATTGGTTTAATTTTATTATTATTATTATTATTATTATTATTATTATTATTATTATTATTATTATTATTATTATTATTATTATTATTAATGATAGATGTACAAATAGAAGGATATTATGGTAGTCTAAATCTGATTATTTTGTTATTTTTAACCAGTTTCATTTTTATGGATAATTGGGTATGAACTTAGAATTGTTTAATTTAATTTTTTATTTAATTTTAATCAATGAAGTCCTTTCTTTCTTTCTTTCTTTCTTTCTCTTTCTTTCTTTCTTTCTTTCTTTCTTTCTTTCTTTCTTTCTTTCTTTCTTTCTTTCTTTCTTTCTTTCTTTCTTTCTTTCTTTCTTTCTTTCTTTTTGTGTCTCAGCAAGCCAGTATTGTGGTTGATCTTATTTGTTTAATTTGATTTATTATGAATTTTATGAGGATATTATGGTAGTTTAAATCTGATTTTTATTTTATTTTATTTTATTTATTTTATTTTATTTTATTTTATTTTATTTTATTTTTTTATTTTATTTTATTTTATTTTATTTTATTTTATTTTATTTTATTTTATTTTATTTTATTTTATTTTATTTTATTTTATTTTATTTTATTTTATTTTATTTTATTTTATTTATTTTATTTTATTTTATTTTATTTTATTTTATTTTATTTTCCCACATTCATTATCTGCCAGGCTAATTTTGCTAGGATTCTAGAATGTTGTGGGATTTTTTTATTTTATTTATTTGTCTTTTTATTTTATTAGATTTAGATTTTTTTTCTTCTTTTTTGGTCTCAGGACGCCAGTATTGGATTTGATCTTATGCATCTAATTTAATGCAAAATTTCTGAATCTCATATTATTAAGATTATCTTTGACTTGACTTTTCAGACGTTAGTATCTTGGCAAATTTGAGCTGAGTTTGAGACGTTATTAAAAATCAAACACTCTAGAGGAGGCACATGTCAGATTATCAGGAGCTTTTTATCGCAAGATAAAATCTGAGAAGCAATAAATGTAAGAGACAATTAAAGATGAACATAAATGTATTTGGACTCGTGGCACATTCCTATAACAATAAAACAAATTGTGTACAGCTGCCATACGCCTCCTCGCAAAACAGCTGTAGAAGTTATTAATGCATCTTTACTGTTTAGTCACAAAAGGCAGAAAATGCACGTCAAAGTTAAAATGCAAATCTTGTCACTATAATGAGACCTGGAATCTCATGAATATTATAATGCCATGTCACTGTTTTCTCAGGTCATTAAAATAGAGGTGAACACAGGCCTGTTGAAACAATTAATCAAAGAGAAAATGCATCATATTGCCTTTTTCCTTGGCAGCTTTTCCTTCTTAATGAAATTAGCGAGCTGGTGGCGATGGTTTGAAGGTATTGTTTGTATATAAGGCAAACTGTCTGGAGTTTATCATCAAACCCTTAAGCTGCTAGTCACATCCCACGGGACAGAAAGACAGGAAGCTGTAATTAAACCTAAATACGGGCTTGACGTGAAGGTCTTATAAAGCCGGTGGCTGCATTGTTTCCTGTCTGACCCACAGGAAGGCTTTATTGCTCAGGGATTTACCTTTCCAGAGCTCAGGAGACGCGAGGAGCTGTTTCATTAAAGTGTCATTCTCAGATGTTTCTCCTAAACATCCTTGGGAGAAATAACAATAGTTGTCATACAGTAAGAGGAAAGAGCTCTCAAATGAACATGGAGTGCAGCTCAGACCGCTTCATATTTCAAGGGAAATATCGCTCATATTGAGATCACTGACTTTTGCGGACTTGGTATATTGACAAACTTGGCCAATCCACAGTTTGTCAATATTTTTTGAAATATTTTATAATATAGTCTAGGAGACACTTGTCAGATTTAGATTTGAGATCTTTTCTCAGGTGAAAATTGTGTACATTTTTTAAAAAGCTTTTTAGTAAAAGCTTTTTAGTAATAATAAAAATAATATTTTAATTAAACATTTTAAATGTGTGATTGATCAATAATCTGTAGAATATGATGTAATATGATATCATAGTATAAAGTATTTAAGTTGATTTTTAAATTATTATTAGTATATTTTTAATTTTGCATATATTAAATTAATGTAGATATATATTTTTTGTTACTTTTTATTTTGTAATAATAATATTTTTTTTAATTCTACATATTACATTTGTAATTGATTAATAATCTGCTGTAGATTGATAATGTAATATTTTATTTTAAAATAAAATTTAATATAATGTAATATAATATAATAGTATAGAAGTATTTAAGTTTATTATTTGTTATTACTATTAAAATATTTTTAGTTCTGCTTATTAAATGTGTAATTGTAATTACTCGTCTGCTGTGGATATGATATGATGTAATAAAATAATATAATATTATATAACATAAAAGCTTTTGTTTTGTAATAATAAAAATAATATTTGTACATTTTAAAAGTGTAATTAATAATCTGTAGAAATATAATATAATATGATATCATAGTATAAAGTATTTAAGTTGATTTTTAAATTATTATTAGTATATTTTCAATTTTGCATATATTAAATTAATGTAGAAATATATTTTTTGTTACTTTTTATTTTGTAATAATAATATTTTTTTTAATTCTACATATTACATTTGTAATTGATTAATAATCTGCTGTAGATTGATAATGTAATATTTTATTTTAAAATAAAATGTAATATAATGTAATATAATATAATAGTATAGAAGTATTTAAGTTTATTATTTGTTATTACTATTAAAATATTTTTAGTTCTGCTTATTAAATGTGTAATTGTAATAAATCATTTGCTGCAGAAATAATATATAATATAATATAAAAGCTTTTTTATTTTGTAATAATAATATTTATTTAAAAAATGTTTTTTAATTCTACATATTACATGTGTAATTTATTAATAATCTGCTGTAGAAAGATAATGTAATATTTTATTTTTAAAGTTTAAAATTTAATATAATGTAATATAATATGATAATATAGAAGTATTTCAGTTTATTAATTCTTATTACTATTGCATTTTTAATTCTGCAAATTAAATGAGTAATTGTAAATAATTTGCTGCAGAAATAATATAATAAAAGCTTTTTATTTTGTAATATAATAATAATAATAATAATAATAATAATAATAATAATAATAATAATAATAATAATATTTAATTCTTCATATTAAATGTGTAATTGTTATTAATTATTTGGTGCAGAAATAATATATAATATAATATTAGATTTTTTATAATAATAATATATATTTAATTCTACATATTATGTGTAATTGAGATTAATAATCTGCTGTAGAAAGATAATGTACTATTTTTATTTTAAAATAAAACGTAATGTGATATAGTATAAAAGTATTAAAGTTAATTTGTATTATTATTATTATATTTAATTCTGCATATTAAATTTGTAATGGTAATTAATCATCTGCTATAGAAATATAATAATATTTTATTGTGTAATTTTAATTATACATATTAAATGTGTAATTGTGGATAATTATCTCGTTTAGAAATATTAATAATAAAAAAATAATGTAATATAATAGCATAATATAGTATAAAAGTATTTGTTTATTTTTAATTTATTATTACTATTATTTGTAATATTATTATTAATAATAATATTTTTTATTCTGCATACATTAAATATGTAATTGTGATTTAATCATAATGATAATATAATACAATAGCTTTTTATTTTGTAAGTTTTTTTATTTTTTTATTTTTAATTCTGTAGCACTTTGGCATTCTTTAAATAATAATAATAATAATAATAATAATATATTTAATTCTATATATTAAATGTATAATTGTGATGGTATAGCATAATATAAAAGTATATTTATTATTATTATTATATTTTAATTTAAATTAATATAAAGTGTAATTGCAATTAATCAAATGTTGTAGAAATATAAAACATATAACATCATTGTATAAAAGTATGTACACTGATTTTATTATTATTATTATTATTATAAATTACATGCAAATTATATATGTATATGCGTGTTAGGTAACGTAAAATCTGGATCCTAAAGCAAAACTCGACAGAAACTATTCTATTTCTATTCTTGTGGAGAACCAGGCACTAAAATCTGGCATTTCTACTTTCTGGTACTTAATTTTTCCCCCTCATTTTCCCTTTCCCTCACACTGAGGTTTACTGCCAGCTTCGTTATCCAGGAAAGAATCAGGTTTTTCCCTTGTTCAATTATTCACTATGCAGTCACAGACAACCATTAAACTTTCATAGGTGGCAATTTGGAGGTAGAGTTAGGCCTGCAGTGAGGTACGTGTGCTGTATGGGCCGTACGTCTGTGCCAGGACCGCGTCTGTCGGACTGAGACGCGCTCTGGCATGTTGAGAAAAATAGATAACACTTCCCGACCTGACAAGTGTTCTCCATGTCTTGGCACTTGCACGCCCGTGGCAGCGAGCGGAGGCAATGATGTCAGGCGAAATGCTGAGAATCATGGGTATGTGTGTGAGCTTTTACAGCCAATTGGTCCACCCACCTCTGCAGGCGCTCAAAATAAACAATTAAATAAATAAATAAATCCAGCGCTGACATCACAGCCCCACAAAAGATGAGCGATTGCTTGACTGAAAATATGTCAGCTTGTGAGTCAGATGTGCTTCTCATCTGGAAAGAGGGAATGTTTTTTCCGCGGATCGAGCTAGGCTTTACTCGACTCGTGGGTGGGACTTCCCCCCCCCCCCTTGTTTATTATTAAGTCGATAAACCAGTGACTGCGCACTACATATTTGAAATGTATTTTTAATATACCTAAATATATGTCAAATATGAAAAATGTAAAAGTCTTTGAATGATATTGAGGCTACATATGTTATATATATATATTACATTTATAATACATATTTACATTTACATGACATGTATTCATTCAGCAAATGAAAGCAAATGCAATAAAGTGCACAGCTTGATGCATGATGCAATACAGTAAGAAACTGATCAAATATCACAAATATCAATTGACTTATTATTTTGGTATTAATATTATTACATTTATTCAATTTATTAATATTAATAAATTGATATTTTTAATATTTATTATATATTATATTATATTATATTATATTATATTATACTATATTATGTTATGTTATATTATATTATGTTATATATTATATTATATTTATTATATTATATTATATATACATTTCAAATAAATAAATAATGAATTAATAGCTAATTTAAAAAAATATATAATTTATGTGTGTGATTTATATTATATTATATTATATTGTATTATATTTCATGAGTACTTTAGTGTGTGTGTGTGTGTGTGTGTGTGTGTGTGTGTGTGTGTGTGTGTGTGTGTGTGTGTGTGATGTATTATATTTTAATTTCATAAGTACTTCATTATGGGTGAATTAATACATAAATAATTAATAATTAATTAAAGAAAAAAATAAGAAGCATTTATGTGTTTTGTGTGTATGTGATTAATATTATATCATATATTATATTATATTATATTATATTATATTATATTATATTATATTATATTATATTATATTATATTATATTATATTATATTATATTATATTATATTGCATTATATTATATATTATCATTTAATGAGTACTGCACTATGGCTATTTCAAATAAATAAATAATGAATTAATGGTTAATTAAACAAAAAAATATAGTGTGTGTGTGATTTATTTTACATTATATCATATTTCATGAGTATTTCATTCCTTTTTTTTTATTGGTCACATGAAATATTCACATTTTGTGAAATACTGGATTTTTTTTTTTTTTACCTTTTATCCATAAACATTAAAATTAAAACAAATAAAGGCTTAAAATATTTCACTTTGTGTGTAGTGAACTAATATAACATACAAGTTTCACTTTTTGAAACAAATTACTGAAATAAATAGACTCTCCCTCGATATTCAAATTTTTTGGCACATACCTGTATATTATATATGAGTATTTCATTGTTGGTAAATTTCAAATAAATAAATAATTAATCAAATAAACTGTGTAATAACAATGAAATAATAAAATATTAATAATAAATAAAAACTATTTATGTATTGTGTGTGTGTTTATTATGTATTATATTATATTATTATGAGTATTTTATTACAAGTAAATATAATAAATCATTAATAATTAATTAAATACATTTATATTATATTATATTATATTATATTTTTAAATTAGATTTTTGGTTTGCTTTTACCAATTCAACTATTTTATTTGATTTGATCACCAATTATTTTTAATTCTATGTCAATTTCTGTTAGTGGGTTAGTAAATAAACAAATATAAACAAAGACAAACAAATGATCAAACAATCAAACACATAAATACTTATTCACCAATAAAAAAATATAAATATAAATATAAAAAAAACTATACAGTGATAAATAATCATTTTATCTATCAAATTTATGAAGTGATGCATTGCAATTAACAGTTTAGGCTGATTTATGGAAATAAACAAGAAATTCAAAGTTGACAGTGATTATGACATTGTTTGCAAGCCATATTTCGTCCTTAATGTGACACATTTAAGACGTAAAACAGGATATTCAGTAATGCAGGACTGTCCTTCAGGAATTGATTAAATGACAGGTAGTTGGACGGGAGGAGCTGGTCGTCTTGATGATCTCAGCACAAAAGCAAAGTCGTTTGCGATATCATATACAGTATTGAATATTCAATATATCGTCCCACTCAATGACGTTCTTGTAAAGACTTGCACTGATTCTCCTTTATCCCATGTTTCACATAGAAGACATGTTAACTTTCTTTTTATAGTTCTTGCGAAGTCAAGCTTGGCTTTGGGTTTTCTGTATCGCTTTGCCAGCTCTCGTCGTTTGTTTGGTCTCCAGACAGAAGATTCCCCTTCATTCAAGGACGTAACAAACGCTGTGCAATCATGCCCTCTGTGCTGCATTCTTCCAGCCTTCAGAATGGAAAAGAGCGGCATGAATCAGGCTGTGTGGGCCGACTAACAGCGTTTGCCCGAACAAATAACTCCCACTCACAGCACCTTCACTTCTCTGTCCTTCTGCAGACGCAGAGAGGCTCGGTTTATTTCCATAACACAGCGCAGACACGCACAAATAAGGAGATGAATAAACATATGAATGATCTAAACTCTGGGAAATGCGGTTTTGCATTTGAGGACAGCTGAAGTGTTACACAAGGAAATGTTTGCCAACATTCAGTCTGCTTCTGAGTTTTATTGCTTGGAAGATTAAACTTCTTCTAAATGCCTTTAGAACGAAAAGGTCTGAAGGTCTGGGAAATAGTATTTGCTTGTAAAACAAACTCCAGTTATGTTATTTAATATATATATATATAATTTTTTTTTTTTTTTTTTTTTTTTTATTAAATTTAATGTAATGTGATATGATTCTCATATTGATATCTGGTTGTGATTGATATTTTGCCAAATCTGAGCACAGATTGAGATATTAAGATGTTATGTCTCATTGCTGACTTTGACAAATTTTATTGGAGGGTTATTGTCTTAGTTTCCAAGGCAAAATGTATTTATGTATTTGTTTATTTTTATGTTTTTATTAAAATATTTTGGAACATTTTAGTATGAATATTTAGTTAAACCATTCTTTCAATTCATAAAAATGTACAGTTTGAGCTGAATAATGGAAATGAATAAAACTTACCAATTCAAAGCTAGATGTAATCATTAACATTTTGTTCTTCATTAATCTGACATTTAATATTAATGCATAATAATAATAATAATACATTTTCATTTAATTTATCTTGAAGTTTTAAAATAAAAATTACAATTGAAGAAAAACAAGTGTGTACCTTTTATTTAAATGCTATTTATATATTTTTATTAGAACATTTTAGAATGAATATTTAGTAAAATTACACTTAGTTAGCTGATTCATGAAAGTGACATTTTGACGTTATATTATAATAATAAATTCTAATTTTCTTTTAATTTAGCTTGATGTTTGAAAATAAAATAAAAAAGCTACAATTGAAGACAAATTATATAAAATATTTCTGGACCTTTTTTTAAATGTTATTTTAATTTAAATATTTGTAACATTTTAGGATGAAAATGTTGTTAAATCAGACTTAATTAATTCATAAATTACAGTTTGAGCTGATTAATAGAAATGAATAAAACTTCAATTCAATGCTAGATTTAATCATGAACATATTTTCTTAATGTGCCATTTAACATGAATAATAATAATAATAATAATAATAATAATAATAAATTCTCATTATTATATTATATTATATTATATTATATTATATTATATTATATTATATTATATTATATTATATTATATTATATTATATTATATTATATTATATTATATTATATTATATTATATTATATTATAGGATGAATATTTTATTATGGGTCCATTTCTGAAAATATGTAAATTACTAAAACATTGCATCAAAATATATAGATCTGAATATCACAGAGATTTCAGTTTAATAAAGACTTGAAACCATTATGAAACCATACCAATCATCATAGAACTGTGATGGTTTTGCAGCACTTGTATGTTCTTCAAAAAAGCATGGATCTCCATTTGTTGTGAGCTTGTGTTTCAAGGACGTGCTTGGGTTATGCAAATCCAGTGTCAATCAAACATGTCACCAGCATCTTATGTTAGGACTCAGCGGGGCTGGACCTCATCCAGAAACCATTATGAGCTTGTGTCTGGAATCGAGACGTCTACAAGGCTGGATGTTATGAAATGAGCCGAGTGTGGAATAAAGGCCTGGTAGTAATGTGCTGTGTGGCCGGATGATTT
>NC_133375.1:38797210-38918984 GCF_049309525.1 Garra rufa
AGTATACAAGTATTTAAATCAAATGATTGTTATTGTTATTGTTATTAATATTACTAATGATAAATATACACATGAGATTATATTAGTCTAAATCTGCTTATTATTCTGATAGGAAATATATATTAGATATACTACTGCTAAATATAACATTAATAAATATAATAAATAATAATGAATATAAAATAATATATTTTCTAAACATAAATATAATAACATTTAGTATGATCACTTTTACTTTTCTGTTTTAATAAGTACAGGTCAGAATAATTATGTTCTTTCATTTTTGCATAAATATATCTTTTATGATAATTGACAATGTAAAATTATTTTAGGAATATTTTGAAATTTTATTTAATTTTTTTTTTTTAAACATTAAAGTGCATGCTTTGTGTATCAAATCACTTTTGTAAATTGAATTGATGCAGACACCAAAATTATACGTCTTGACTCATTTCCAGTTCAGCCCACTCAAATTTACTCTAAAATAAATATTAGCGTTAATATCTGAAGGTTAATGTGTTTAAACATTGATTCAGCTAATAGTAATGATAGTACCATAGTCATTATATTAGTAAAACGTCTTGTTCACGGACACTGTTAGCAAAGTAGTCTTTGCTCTTTTCAGAAGACAGAAGCGTTCGCATTGATTCTGATTCTCAGTTTGTCTCCCGTTTAATCACAATGCTGTGTCATATAGCCATTTATCTAAAGAAAAACAGCAGATTTGGCCAAACTGTACAAGACCGTGGGGACTTTTATTTGCAAACAATCATTATTCTTGCACTTCTATTCGTTGGCACAGAAATGACACGCTTCACCTTTAAAAAACCAATGACAGCCTTAGGGACCATACGGAGAGTATAGAAACCATCATGACATCTTACAACTTCCAATACACTTTTTCAAGCTGTTAGAAAGTCAAGCAGGTTGTGTAAAAAATCTAAACGCACGTTTCCTTGTGTTTGCATGTCTTGACGCGGTATAATTAAATATTATTTTTGTTTGTTCCCATTAAGATTAGAATGGACTAATCTCTTCAAAATGATTTCAGGGCATTTGCTTAGATATGAAACGGTTCTTGCAAATATAATCCAGTGTCCCTGGATGCTGATGGCAATCTTTTAGCAGAAGCAAGAGAGGCTTCAGTATGACAGTGTTCCCTAGAGGCCTTTGACCATTGCATTGATGTTGGATTAACTTTTTTGGAATAACAACACTTGTGAAGACCTCAGATGACACCAATTTTGGATTCACATACTATCCTTATATTTTAATAATATCCTTATATGTAAGTAGCACAGGTATATTTGTAGCAATAGCCATAAATACATTGCATGGGTCAAAATTATCGATTTTTCTTTTATGCCAAAAATCATTTGGGTATTAAGTAAAGGTCATGTTCCATGAAGAAAATTTCTACATTTACTACCATAAATATATGAAAACTTAATTTTTGATTAGTAATATGCATTGCTAAGAATTTCATTTAGACAACTTTAAAGGCGATTTTCTCAATATTTTGATTTTTTTGCACCCTCAGATTACAGACTTTCAAATATTGTCCTAATATAACAAACCAGACATCAATGGAAAGCTTATTTATTCAGCTTTCAGATGACATATAAATCTCAAAATTGACCCTTAATACTGGTTTTGTGACCACGTATTATAATATAGCAGTACTTTAATGTCATATGGACATTACATTAATGCTTTATTTATTTTTTTATCACTATAAAACTAATTGTCATCATACAGTAAAAATGAACTTTGTTAAATGGCAAATGTAAAACTGCCTTGCAATAGATTTTAATTGAGGTTGATGATGGATTTTAGCATTTTATCAATAAAAAGTATTGAATCCATTAGAAATACATCAACACATTTCTTGAATTATCTGTCACCATGGATGTATTTTTTATCCCTTGCAGTGTGTTCTGGGTTTTAAAATTAAGTCTTAAAATTTATTATAGGTACATTGTAATATATATGTCAAAGGTTTTTGAACAGTAAGATTTTTTTTGTTTTTAAAGAAGTCTCTTCTGCTCACCAAGCCTGCATTTATTTAATCCAAAATACAGCAAAAGCAGTAATATTGTGAAATATTTTTTTCTATTTAAAATAACGGTTTTCTATTTGAATATATTTTAAAATGTAATTTATTCCCGTGATTTCAAAGCTCAATTTTCAGCATCATTACTCCAGTCTTTAGTGTCACATGATTTTTCAGAAATCACTCTAATAATGTGCTTATTTGCTGTTCAAGAAACATTTATTACTGTTATTATGATCAATATTTAAAAAAAAAAACACACATCAGGATTCTTTGATAAATAGAAAGATCCAAAGGTCAGCATTTATCTGAAATAAAAAGCTTTTGTAACATTATACATTATACTATTCATAAGCTTGGAGTCTTTTAGGGAAATAAATGATAGAAATTAATATTTTATTTAGCAATGGATGCTTTAAATTTATCAGGAGTGATAATAAAGACATTTATAATGTTACAAAAAAATGTATATTTTAGATAAATGCTGCTATTCTGAACTTTCTATTCATCAAAGAAACCTGTAAAAAAAATCTGCTCAGCTGTTTTCAATGTAATGTTTTTGAGCAGCAAATCAGAATATTAGAATTATTTCTGAAGGATCAAGTATTGACGCTAAAAATTCAGCTTTGAAATCACAGAAATTAAAATTTTTAAATATATTCAAATAGAAAACATAGTAAAAAATATTTCAAAATTTTATGGTTTTTGCTGTAGTTTGGATCAAATAAATGCAGGCTTGGTGAGCAGAATTATTAAAAATCTACTTAAAAACTTTTGGTAGTGTACATTTTGTGTGTATTTTTGGAGTGAATTTTACACAAAAATACTATTTTAGTCTACTTCAGAAATTCACATTTAATCCAAAATGCAATTTTCAATTCCTTTGTGAATATTTGTGAAATCTACTAGCAGTTTCTGAATGAAAATTTCAATTTTTCATTGTAGACTGTATGAAAATTATTTTTTGAAATTGTAAATAAAGATTTTTGCAGTACATATTACAACAAAATACCATTTAACTTTTACTACTTTAAATTTCCACGTTTAATTCAATGTGTTACTTGCAGTTTATTTGTAATTATAAAATTTGCTAGCAATTTCTGAGTGATTTTTTTTTTCAGTGGCAGCTCACTACTGTGTTGCCAAGTCCACATTTTCCCCACAGAATTAGACTACTTTTACATTGTTGCATGTTGTTATTTTTTTAGTCTGTAGGTTAAATGAATTCTTCTGAGCATTATTTTGCTGGAGGGGAAAACCACAGAGAAATTAAAAAAAAAAAACATGATTTGGTTGTTTTTGGGCTGGTTTTGTTTTTGCAGACCTGGCAACCCTGACTCACTCAGCAGTTACCATTTGTCCTTCTCGGTAGTGGAGCCAATATCATGACTTATTGATTTGTTTCTCTTGATAGTAAGTAAGGATTATATGCATTACAATCACAGGACGTCCTGCGCTGGGGCTGCTAATGCCACTTCATTGGTCAGTGGGTTATTTTTCACTCAGGGACTCATTGATTCTCCTTTGACCTACAAATCTGTATCCGTGTCTGTATGCAAGAATCCAGAGAAAAGGCCCAGTCACTCTGTCATCTTTATTCTGATGGCTGCTAATCTCTGCTTGAGTTCAGATGAACACTGGAGTGATTATGTGACAAAAATAAGTGTGAGCAGTAAATAACCTCATTTATTCATACAGATTGCATCTTTTTAAGCCTGTAATTGGAAGTGATGTAATTAAGAGATTGTGGCGAGTGGATTTTGAAGATGTTTGTGACACAGAAAGGACATTGTGGATCAATGTCATGGCTGCTGAATTGTGAATGCTTTTCACTTTCAATTCAACTCCTGAATTTGATTGAAGGCAGGACTCCTCCTGTTGCTGTTGATTTTAAAGATGTGTGTTTTAGACTCAAACTTAAGCTGAAAATAACAGGCAAGCAGCAGTTTTCTCAATTAAGAGGATTTGTATGTGTGTGGGACAGAGAGAGTTATTGGAAGTGGTGTAGATGTGCTGTGCATGTTGGTTATCTTGTTTTAACAAGTTTGTCACTGATTCACTGAAAAATAATTGGTGTAGAAAGTATGTTCACTCAGAAATTGCGAGTAGACTTCACAATTAATTACAAAGGACTGGCAAGAAATGCACTGAACATCGAATTTTGATTTAATCAAAGTTTAAAGTCTGAAACAGTATTTTCTCGGTAAATATATTTTATTTACTACTTCATTTGAAGCCTTAGAAGTTTCCATTCGCTGTTTGCTGACATGTTCATTACGCTGCAAAAAATAATAATTTGTAGACGTTGTGAATAAAACTAAGATCAGTCTTTCTAATTCAACATGTTTACTTTAATGATTTACTTTCCATTAAGGTTAAAACTTATGCATGGAGTAAGAGCAGATTTTTTTTTCTTACAGTATAAGGAAATGCATTACTAAGATAATTTTCACATATTGCACATAAAACAGTGCAGTGCCAAAACATACAATTATTTATACTTTTTTTTTTTTTTTTTTTATAAATCCAGTGTGATCTCATGATAATTTGTATGTATTTGACGTAAAATGTGGTTTTACAAGAGTACATTTACTTACATTTTTACAGACACTAAACGTATAAAGCTCTCACCTGCTTCGTCACAGATTCCGTGTTTCTGGAGTGGATCGGGATAATAATCTGGATAATATTTTCAGTGATTAACAATTTAAAATGCAAAACTATTGTATTCCACCAGAGAAGACTGCAGCTGCAATGCATCATCATTTGGACTACTTTCGGTACTACTTTTGACAGTTTTGCAATAAATAAATGATTGTGATTGCACTTACAGTTGAAGTCAAAAGTTTATATACAGAATCTCCAAAATGGTAATTATTTTACCAAAATAAGAGGAATCATACAGAATGCATGCTATTTTTTTATTTAGTAATGACCTGAATAAGATATTTCACATAAGATGTTTACATATAGTCCACAAGAGAAAATAATGGTTACATTTATAAAATGACCCTGTTCAAAAGTTTACACACACTTGATACTTACTCGTAAGTTGGTTTTTCAGGATGGATGATTTTAAGATCCATATTTTCACACTGAACACTCACTTGTGCTTCAGAAGAAAAAAAAAAAATGTATTAAGAGCTGGAGGGTGAAAACTTTTGGAATTTGAAGAGCAGGGTAAATTTAACTTATTTTGTCTTCTGGGAAACATGTAAGTATCTTCTGTTGCCTCTGAAGGGCAGTACTAAATGAGAAAATATAATTCTTAGGCAAAATAAGAAAAATGTATCATCTTCATTCTGTTCAAAAGTTTTCACCCCCTGGCTCTTAATGCATCATTTTTCCTTCTGGAGCATTTGAATCTTCTGTAATAGTTGCATATGAGTCCCTCAGTCATCCTCAGTGTGAAAGGATGGATCTCAAAATCATACAGTCATTGTTAGAAAGGGTTCAATTACACAAAAATGCTGAAAAACCAAAGAATTTGTGGGACCTCAAGGAATTTTCCGAAGATCGGCAGACTGTTTAACTGTTCAGGACAAACAAAGGGACTTATAAACGATTACCACAAGAAAAAAGCACAGCTGTAGCATATTCAGGTAACAACAGTATTAAGAATCAAGCATATGTAAACTTTTGAACAGGGTCATTTTTATAATATTTTTTCTTGTGATCTGTATGTAAACATCTTATTCAGGTGAGTGCTAAATAAAAAATCGCATGCATTTTGTATGATCCCTCTTATTTTGGTAAAATAAAATTGATCAGATTCTGCAAGTCTATGTAAACTGAAATTTACTAACAATTTACTATTAAAAACTATAAATCCTACACCCTTTTTTATATGTAAAATGCATGAAAATGTAATGGCAGTACGTGTTTTATGTGCATTTAGAAAGTATCTTAGTAATGCATTTTCTTTTAAGAAAAAAAATCTGGTCTTATTCAGTGCAACAATTTTAAGTCTTAACACTTTAAAGGCAGACTGTGTAATTTCTGAGATAATGATTATTTACCAGTGTTTGGACACACAACACAACAAAGTATAGTAGTGGTGAGTTTTGTATTGGCAAAAAACACTCGGAAAATTTAAAAATCTAGTTTGCAATTCTGTTTGCACACAACATTTTAATCAGTTTGCAGTCCACTTTAATTGATCAAATTAGTCAAAATTAACAGTTATTAGTAATCAATATTTTGTTGCCTAATAATCATTCAAATTCAATTCCAGTTTAGCATCTTGTGGAATGCAGTTCAAATTTTGATTCCTAAATGTGACCCTGGACCACAAAACCAGTCTTAAGTCGCTGGGGTATATTTGTAGCAATAGCCAAAAAAACATTGCATGGGTCAAAATTTTAGATTTTTCTTTTATGCCAAAAATCATTAAGAAATTAAGTAAAGTTCATGTTCCATGAAGATTTTTTGTAAAATTCCTACTGTAAACATATCAAAATGTAATTTTTGATTTGTAATATGCATTGTTAAGAACCTAATTAGGACAACTTTAAAGGTGATTTTCTCAGTCTTTTTGATTTTTTTGCATCCTCAGATTTCTGATTTCAAATAGATGTATCTCAGTCAAATATTGTCCTATCCTAACAAACCATACATCAATAGAAAGCTTATTTATTGAGCTTTCATATGATGTATAAATCTCAGTTTTGTCAAATTTAACCTTATGACTGGTTTTGTGGTCCAGGGTCACAAATGTGAAAATTGCCCAGTTCTGATAAATCTCTCAGTTTTGTCTCGCATGCCGGACAGCATGTTCATCTGCTTTGCTGCGTCCTGAAACAAGCACTTTGTTCCTGTGAAGTACAGCTAACGATGCAATTCACACAAATTGCTTTTTAATGAAGACTCATGACATCTGTAATTGCTTTTAATGGCTATTATCTAAATGTAAGTTGGAATAAAGAGGCTTCTTTTTTGGAATCTGGTGGGCTGCTTTAAAAAACTTCAGGGAAGCATGAAACGTGGAGGCTATTATAAATCACGTTTCCTTTCTCTGTAGTTACAGTCTCAAATGAGTTATTTGACACTTTGCATGTGGAAATGTGTTGACCATTTATCTGTGTTTCCAGCGTTGATTTTTGGAGATAAGCAGGCGAACGCTCCAGGAATATGATAATTCCTTGCATGTCTAATGGGCCCTTCAGTTGGCAGTTAATAAGAATTAATGACAGGCTTAAAACTGCGATGCAGTCAGGAGAGGAAGATCCAGGGTTGGCCACTAAGCAGAGAGGTCATTTCTTTCTCCGAACGCTAGCACTTTTCTGCAGTAACGGATGGGTCAGTTCAAGGGCAGATGATGCATTAGTGATAAGATCTGAACCTTGAAGCATGTACATGATGTGTAACGCTTGGACAAATTGGCACAAATTTCTCAGTACTATTGGAAGGCGTTGTGGCCGACACATTCATTCACAAAAAAACAAAAAACAAAAAATAACACAAAATTAAAGGCAGAGTGTGTAATTTCTGAGATAATGTAGGTTTCCCAAACTCTTATCCATCTTCCACTTATGCTATTTTTTTAGGCAACCACTCAGAAAATATAAAAATCTAGTTTGCACCGCAGCAGCTTTTGAATCTGTTCCCGACCACATTTGCAGTCCGGTTTAATAGATGTCACTTCCAGTCGAACTCACAATTTACATCTGGCACAGTTATTCTGACATCTCACCTATTATGAGATGTGACATATCAAAGCCAAATGAAATCTCATCTACTGAAAAAAACTGAAATTATTTTTAAAAACTGACAAGTTATCAGCAGTATCAGATTGAAACGTGTAACATGAAAAAAGAGAGGATATGGGTCAGAGCTTGCTGTTAAAAATATTGTGTGACAGATGATGGTCACACACTTTCACCCAACAGGAGGTTCCCTGGCTCTCTGTGGGAAGGCATGATGGGACGTTTGCAGGAAATAACAGGCCAAATGAAGGTTAATAATTGGAGAGCAGCCCTGCTGTTAATGCTATGTGACAAGAGTAGAAAGTAGCCAGAAAAGAGAAGAGAGAGAGAGCGATGAATGAATGAATCAATGAATCAATGGATGGATGAAGATATATGGAAAATGAGTTGATGGATGGCTGGATAAGATAGATAGAGGATGGACAGATAGATAGATGGATGGATAGGGGGCAATCGTGGCCTGGTTAGAGAGTCAGACTTGTAACCCGAAGGCCGCAGGTTCGAGTCTCAGTGCCGGCGAGAGTTGTAGGCAGGGGCAGTGAATGTACAGCGCTCTTTTCCACCGTCAATACACATGACTGAAGTGCCCTTGAACAAGGCACTGAACCCCCAACTGTTCCCCGGGCACTGGAGTAAATGGCTGCCCACTGCTCTGGGTGTGTGTTTGCGGTGTAGATGTAGATGGATGAATGGATGGTTAGACAAGATAGCTGCCAGATGGATAGATAATATGGATGGATGGTTATATGAGATAAATGGAAGATGGATTGATGGATGGGTGGTTAGATAAGATAGATGGAACATGGATAGATAAGATGGATGGATGGATAGATGGAAGATGGTTAGATAAGATGGATGGTTAGATTGGATGGATGGATGGATGGATGGATGGATGGATGGATTGATTAATTAATAAGATGGATGGATGGTTAGATGAGATAAATGGAAGATGGATTGATAAGTTGGATGCATGGATGGTTAGATAAGATAGATGCCAGATGGAAAGATAAGATGGATGGATGGATGTTAGATAAGATAGATGGAAGATGGATAAATAAGATGGATGAATGGTTAGATGAGATAAATGGAAGATGGATTGATAAGTTGGATGAATGGATGATGGATGGTTATATAAGATGGGTAGATGGATGCATGGATGGATGGTTAGATAAGAAAGATGGAAGATGGAAAGATAAGATGCATGAATGGGTGGATGTTAGATAAGATAGATGTATTGATGGATGGATGGGTGGATGGATGGATAGATAAGAAATATGGATAGATAAGATGCATGAATGGGTGGATGGTTGGATAAGATAGAGGTATTGATGGATGGATGGGTGGATGGATGGATGGATGGATGGATAGATAAGAAAGATGGAAGATGGATAGATGAGATGGATGAATGGATGGATGGATGGATATGGAAGATGGATCGATAAGATGGATGAATGGTGGATGGATGGATGGCTGGATGGATAGGTGGGTGGATGGGTGTAAAGATGTAAGATAAGATGAAATAAATGATATATGGATGTTAGATTGATTATATATAGATGGATGAATAGATGAGGATGGATTAGTTGAAAGATAGATAATGGATGGTGGGTGGATGGATAGATGAATGGAAAGATAGATAGATGATGAATGGATGGATGGATGTTAGATAAGATAGATGGAAGATGGATAGATAAGATGGATGTATGGTTAGATGAGATAAATGGAAGATCGATAAATTGGATGGATAGATGGATGGTTAGATAAGATAGATGAAAGATGGGTAGATAAAATGGATGGAAGAATGGTTAGATAAGATAGATGGACTGATGTATAGATTGGATGGAGGGGTGATTAGATCAGAGATGAATGGATGAAAGAATGTTTATATGATTGACAGATAGATAAATGATAGTTTGATGATATATAGATTGATGGATAAGATAGATGAGGATGGATTGAGATAAGCTAGATAGATGCTGGATGGATGGATGGATGGATGGATGGATGGATGGATGGATGGATGGATGAATGAGATGAATGGATGAAAGAATGTTTATATGATTGACAGATAGATAAATGATAGTTTGATGATATATAGATGGATGGATAAGATAGATGAGGATGGATTGAGATAAGCTAGATAGATGATGGATGGATGGATGGATGGATGATAAGATGGATGGATAAAATGGATTATGGATGGCTGTATAGGATGGATGGATGGTTATGAGATAAATGTAAGATGGATAGACAAGGTGCATGGATGGATGCTTATATAAGATTTAGTTAGATGAGATGATGATAGATAGATAGATTTTGGATAGATGGTTAGAAAAGATAGATAGATGGATGTTATATAAAATAGATGGATGGATTAATTAATAGATGGATGGATGGATGGATGGATATAGATAATTTTCCTTATTGCATATATTAAACATTATCTGGTTAATATATGTAGTCACATCATATAGAAGTTTTCTTATTTGTTAAGTGGTTTAAATATTCTTGCAAACTAGATTAATGTCCAGTTGTATTTAGGCCATCATGCTTTTATGTACTGACCCAATAACTAAATCTCCTGACATAACACTGAGAAACAGAGATGAGGAAAATGTTGATCTGGGGTTGCATCATTTGAATGTCTGTTGGTCTTGTTTAAATGTTAAAATAAAGCACATACAGCAATTCAAAGAAACAGTGTTAAAGAAGAAAGCCCATTAGCTGGCCTTGACGAAGGTCTGAAGGTTCAGATAAGCTTGTTTTAAAAGTGGGGAACTGTAAATGAACTGAAAAGTTGGGAAATAATGTTGCACTAGTCATTTTCACAGCAGTCCCATGATGCCACGGGAGCAGAGACTTGGTCCTAATCAGGTCCCTGCAGAAAACCGCAGCTGTCCACGGTCACACCGGCCACAGCTTCAGGAAGAAATACAATTTCAACCAGTTTTTCAATGTTTACAAATAAGGATTGCAATTTCAGCAACATAACCATTTGTTAAAGGAATGGTTTAGCCTCAAATGAAAATGTGCTGGAATGTACTCCAAGATGTAGATGAGTTTGGTTTTTCATGGGAACAGATTTGGAGAAACATAGCATTGCATCATTTGCACACCAGTGAATCCTGTGGAGCGAATGGGTGCCGTCAGAATGAGAGTGCAAACAGCTGATAAAAACATCGCAATAATCCACAAGTAATCTACACCACTCCAGTCCATCAATTAACATCTTGTGAAGCAAAAAGCTGCATGTTTGTAAGAAACAAATCCAAAATTAAGACATTTTAAACTTTTAACTGTTGCTTTTTGCTAAAATATCTATAGTCTTTAGCCCATAACAGTGCTTTCTTAAGTCAAAATGAGAAATATGCACATATCAAGCGCTGTTTACAAACCAAAACAGTTCAAATCAGTCTAAAACAAATACATGCATGGATTTCATGTGAGAGGACAACAGAGGATGGACTTTTTCACTAGAGAAAGTGCGATTATGGATTCATATTTTGGCCAGAAGCAACGTTTTAAAGTTAAAAACTTCTTAATTTTGGATTTGTTTAAAAAAATGCAGCTTTTTGTTTCACAAGATGTTAATTGATGGACTGGAGTGGTGTGGATTACTTGTGGATTATTGAAATGTCTTTATCAGCTGTTTGAACTCTCATTCTGACGGTACCCATTCACTCCAGAGGATCCATTGGTGAGCAAGTAATGCCACATTTCTCCAAATCTGTTCTGATGCAGAAACAAACACATCTACGTCTTAGATGGCCTGAGGGTGAATAAATTTCCAGCAAATTAAATTTTTTTGTGTGTGTGAATTATTTCTTTAATGCACAAATAATTTGAACTCACTAAATGTTTAACTGCTGCATCCAATTATCAGGTGAGAAGTGGTAACGACCTGCAGTAATAAGTTTATTGCACCTTTTCAACCACTGTAAATTAAATTATTGATGCGGAAAATTGAGTAGAAATAACAGAAATGATTGTGACAAGTTAAACGAATGGAGACAGAGATGTTGTTGTGTGCTGTGGAGAGCCGTGCAATCAACACAAACTCCAGGGAAACCCTTGAAAAAGCGTACAGGTCCCTAAAGAGTTTGAGCAACACATTTTTCCACCCTGCACTCCAGTGACCACACACTCGCCAGACTAAGATGTTTCACTTTCACACTCCTTATTTAAAAAACACACAGAAGCTGACAAATCATGGCCACGGGGGAGAAAACTAATTCCGCTGCATCTCGGCACACTGGAGCAGGCATCTGTTTCTCGCACCTTACAGCTCGGCGGCCTTTACCGAGTCCGTGCAACAAATACAATTATCAGCCGGCAATGCCTCGCCGCGAGCTTTGATGCCCAATAATGGGTCTGTGCGGCGAGATTAACTTTGTTTTATGATGCAGAACATGAAGTTATGAGGCCTGATTTTACTGCCTCCAACACTGTAATTATTAAGGAAAGGTAAATCATGAAAGCAATGATGATGACTTCAGTGAAATGCCACTAGAGAACTTCTGTGAGTTAATTCTTTTTGAAGAGAGCACCTTTCACCACTAATGATAAATGGGAGGATGAAGTACACTGCAGTTCTGCAGAACACAGAGCAGAATTGTACAAAACTTGCACCGATTGAACTGTTCACGGCTTTGATCTGTAGTAGTATGTGTGCTGTATTGCATAACTACAGTGGTTTCAGATGCAATTTGGACTTATGGACTATATATATATATATATAATATATACAGTATATACACTACCAGTCAAAAGTTTTTGAACAGTAAGATTTTTAATGTTTGCAATTTTTAAAGAAGTCTCTTCTGCTCATCAAGCCTGCAATAATTTGATCCAAAGTGAAACAGTAAAATTGTAAAATGTTTTTACTATTTAAAATTATTGTTTTCTATTTAAATATATTTTGAAAGGTAATTTATTTCTGTGAGCAAAGTTGAATTTTAAGCATCATAGCTCATCTTCAGTGTCACATGATCCTTCAGAAATCATTCTTATCAATATTTAAAACAGTATTTTTTCATAAATACAACACTAATATCATTCAAAAGCTTGGAGTCAGACACAGAAATTATACAAAATGAAAAAAAAAAAAAGTTATTTAGAAAGGATGCTTTAAATTGATGTTACAAAAGATTTCTGTTTCAGATAAATGCTGTTCTTCTAAACTTTCTATTCGTCAAAGTATTATTTATTATTATTATTATTATTATTATTATTCATAATAATAATAATAATAATAATAAATGTTTTTTGAGCAGCAAATCAGAATATTAGAATGATTTCTGAAGGAACATGTGAGACTAAAGACTGGAGTAATGATGCTAAAAATTCAGCTTTGAAATCACAGGAATAAATTACATTTAAAATATTAGAAAACAGCTATTTTAAATAGTAAAAATATTGCAGAATTTTACAGTTTTTGCTGTACTTTGGATCAAATAAATGCAGGCCTGGTGAGCAGAATTAAAAATCTTACTGTTCAAAAACTTATGACTGGTAGTGTATATGTAAAATTTACAAGCAATTTCTGAAACTTTCTGAGTTTTTGAATATTAGAATATTACTGATATAAAAACATAGGTTTTACATTACAGTAATGTGTAGGTTTGGTTCCAATCCAGATCAAGTTGTCAAAAAAAAACTTTATCAAAGAAATGTTACTGATGCAACCTTAGATCAACCATCTCTTTCTCTCTGTAGTGCGTTTGGAGATTTAGCTGAGTCGGTCCATTAAATCACAATGCCCTAAATTCATCTTGAGGATTCATTTGTATGAATATTTTATCTGCTAAGAGAAAATGCCAAAATGAGTGGCAGGAAGCTTTTTACAAGCCTTGTTTTAAAGGAGACCTATTATGCCCCTTTTTACAATATGTAATATAAGTCTCTGGTATCCCCAGAATGTGTCTGTAAAGTTTCAGCTCAAAATACGCCACAGATCTTTTATTATAGCTTGGCAAATTTGCCCTTTGGGTGTGAGCAAAACCATGCCATTTAAGTGTGTGTTGCTTTAAATGCAAATTAGATTCCAAAAGAGGGTGGAGCCTTTACAGCTGGTGTCAAAAATGTAATGTTTTCCCCAGCTATTTTATTTTATTAAAGAAACGATGCTAAAAAAAAAAGCTTTGAAATCACAGGAATAAATTACTTTTTAAAAAATATTTTAAATAGTAAAAATATTTCAAAATGTTACTGTTTTTGCTGTACTTTGAATCAAATAAATGCAGGCTTGGTGAGCAGAAGAGACTTCTTCAAAAAACTAAAACATTTACTGTTCAAAAACATTTGACTGGTAGTGTATATGTAAAATTTGCAAGCAATTTCTGAAAATATTTACTGTGCATGAGTATTTGAATGCTAGAATATTAATGACATAAAAACATAGGTTTTGTATTACAGTAATGTGTAGGTTTGGTTCCAATCCAGATCAAGTTGTCAATAAAAACTTTATCAAAGAAATGTTACTCATGCAACCTCTTTCTTTGATATTTGTAATGTCTACTTGATACTTTCTCATTTAACACCATAATGACTTTAAATGATCTTTTGTGGGTAATTTCATAGCCAAATTTAGTTTGCAATTAATTAGATTAATAAATTTTAGTTGTGTCGCTAATTAAAAGGTGTCAAAAATGTAATGTTTTCCTCTGCTGATTTTTTTTATTTATTTGTTTTTTATTTTATTAAAGTAATGATGCTAAAAATTCAGCTTTGAAATCACAGGAATAAATTACATTTTAAACTATATTCAAATAGAAAACAGCTATTTTAAATAGTAAAAATATTTCAAAATGTTACTCTTTTTGCTGTACTTCAGATCAAATAAACGCAGGCTTTATCAAAGAAATGTTACTGATGCAACCATCTCTTTCTTTGATATTTGCAATGTCTACTTGATACTTTCTTATTTAACACAATAATGACTTTAAATAATATTTTAATGACTTTAAATAGTAATTTCACAGCCAAATTTAGTTTGCAATTAATAAAATTAATTAATTGATGCATCATGTAATTAATTAAATTGGAAAATTTTTAATCGACTGACAGCCCTAATTAAAAGGTGTAAAAAAATGTAATGTTTTCTCCAGCTAATTTATTACTTTTTTATTATTTTTTTAACATAATTTGTTTTTCCCCCTCTTTTCTAATTATTCACAATCTCTTTGTCTGTTCTCAAATTTGATTGAGATGCCGAAGACAAATTAGCAGTCCAATAAACTGTCTGTCTGACTGTCTATCTATAATCCATCTGAATAACAAAACTGTGTTGTGTCTTATAGGCTTATATAATTTCAAATATTTCTTATCGCAGGCGGAAGAAAAATGACACTCGTTGGAGCCGCTCGTCTTAAAGGTCAGTTTCAAATCTGTGACCATGAAAGCTTTTCATAACAAACCCTTAACCATGACGGCAGTGCTAGAGACTGAAAACACAGTGAGTGCTGTTGGGACACGTCTAATCAGTCCTGGAGCCTCCATGTAATTACTCTGGGACCGCTGTACCTCATTCCTGTGGCCTTGTTGAAGACTGCGGCCCTCCGTTTGGGGTAGATGGGGAAATGATTAAAAGGGCTTTTTGTGCTCTATGGAGCAAAGCTAAATCAATCCACATTGATGTATCACCAGGGTGTAATTAGCATGAGTCTACAGAGCAAAGCCGATAATTTAGGTTGATGTGAGCAGGTGTGCCCCATCTGAACACCACGTCGATGAAGAATGGCCTCTACCTCCGAATCTACATACATTACTACTTCTTTGTGCTAAGACTGTCCCTCGTCACCTCTCAGCTGGGTTATAAACCCGCTCTTGGGGCGCGTAAACACACCATAGCACAATCTTAATTGACTACAAAGACTTTAGCTTGAAAAGAAATGCAGAACATTTTGCCCTGTTCCTTGTTTTCGGACATTATGCTGAATCCCAGTTGGGAGATAGTTTCCTAAAGGAAAACAATGTGTTTAAGTGTATGAACCCTAACTATAGTGTAGGGCTGGGCAGAATGACCAAAAATATCACAATCAATATCGCTATTTATTGTGGTATTCATTTATGCTGAGGGAAAAGTGGTGGTCAAATGATTTTAACTCATAAACTGCTAGTAACACATAGAATTATATGTGAAATTTTGAAGTAAAACGACTGAAACAGTATTATTTACCAATTTAAAAACTTCTTTACAACTCTTCACTGCAATTTATGTGTTATGTGAGTTAATGCAACATTTATTATCAAGAATGGTGTGTAATGAAATAAATGAATAAAACATATAATACAATGTTGATATTTGTCGCATTATTCATTTACCATTATGAGTAAGAAAGTGTTGAGAATGAACACAACTTATTTGTTCACAATTACAGTCAGCATAGCAGCTGCCTTTTAATTTCTGTTTTAATAATCCATTTGATTTTTCTGTAAATTCTGTGTTTTCCATTTAATTTATTTCTGATTACTGTGTTTTATCATTTAATTAATTAAAAATAAATTAATTAATTAAACTACAACAATTAAAAACACAACAATTTAATTCATCTTCAGATGAAAATGTAGCTATTAAAACAATTTGTTTAAAATAAAATAAAAACTTTTTTTGTCAAATAAGATGCTGTACAACAGAACGAGTTGTAGAAAATCAATAAAATATTTAGGTCGTATGATATTCCTTAAAAATAATTATTATTTCGACTCTGAGAATTATACATTTTTGTATAAAATAAAATATTTCTCTTATAATTTCTTCAAGTTAAACTGGACTTTTATTTTGGTGATTTGTCGCGAAGATCTTTGAGTAAGAACTTTTGGTTTCATTTTGTATTTTATGGTAGTTTTTCTGAAATTAAATCATAAAACACTGGTTTCTCTCAAAGCAGCTTTGGAGATGAAGTTCATGTACTTACACTGTAAAAAGTTTTCACGAGATTCAACTTAAAAACCTAAGTTCAGCAGCTGCCTTAAATTTTTAAGTTAAATCAGCTTAAAACTGGTCATTTAAAAAAAAATCATTTTGACTTATTACAATAAAAATGAGTTGATTTAACTTAAAATTTTAAGGCAGCTGCTAAACTTAAGTTTTTAAGTTGAAACTGGTGAAAACTTTTTACAGTGTATATATTGAAATGCAGTTGCTGAAAATACAGCGAGCATCACACGTGTTTGTGCAGTAGTGTCAAGTCCACAATTTTCCTGCGGAATTAGCCTACTTTACAAGAAAAAAAAAACTCACAACTGGTTATAAAGTCAGAACTGCAAGATAGAAACTCGCAATTCGCAATTATAAAGTCAGAATTTAGTTTTTATTTCAGAATTCTCGCAATTCTGACTTTATTACTTGAAATTGCGAGTTTATATCTTGCAATTTTACGAAACTCGCTAATTTTTCTCAGAATTGTGTGATATAAATGGACAACTGCAAGATATAAAATCTGAATTGTGAGACAGAAACTCGAAAGTGCGAGTTTTGAAGTCAGAATTGGGAGATAGAAACTCGCAAATCTGACTTTTGTTCTCAGAATTACAGACTACAAAATTGCGAGTTATAAAGTCAGAATTGCATGATATAAACTCACTAATGCAAGATATAAAATCAGAATTGTAAGATACAAACTTGCAATTACGAGTTATAAAGTCAGAATTGGCAGATAGAAACTCACAAATCTGACTTTTGTTTTCAGAATTGTGAGATATAAACTCACAATTCTAAGAAACAAAGTCAAAATTGCAAGATATAAACTTTTTTTTAATTTCAGAATTCACGCAATTCTAACTTTAGAACTCGTAATTGCAAGTTTGTATCTTGCAATTTTGTGAAATTTTTCTCAGAATTTCGTAACATAAACTCCGAGAACAATTCCGAGATATAAACTTACAATTCTAAGAAACAAAGTCAGAACTGCATGATATAAACTTGCAAATCTGACTTTTGTTCTCATAATTGTGAGATATAAACTTGCAATTCTAAGAAACAAAGTCAAAATTGCATGATATAAACTTGCAATTTGCAGTTAATGAAGTCAGAATTGCGCGATATGAACTCTTAATTCTGAGAAATGAGGTCAGAATTGTGAGATATAAATGTTTGCGAAATTTTTTTGCAAAACTTGCACATTTTTCTCAGAATTGCGTGAAATAAATTCTTAATTGTGAGATATAAAATCAGAATTGTGAGATATAAACCTACAGTTGCGAGTTATAAACTCAGAATTTGGAGATAGAAACTTGCAAATATGACTTTTTCTCAGGATTGTAAGATATAAATTCACAATTGCGAGTTAAGTCAGAATTGTGAGATATAAACTCTCAATTGCGAGATATAAAATCAGAATTGTGAGATATAAACCTACAGTTGTGAGTTATGAAGTCAGAATTTGGAGATAGAAACTTGCAAATATGACTTTTTTCGGAGAATTGTAAGATATAAACTCGCAATTGCGAGTTATAAAGTCAGAATTGCGAGATATGAACTCTTAATTGTGAATAATTCAGTCGGAATTTCTTGATATAAACACATTTGTGAGAAAAAAAAAGTCAGAATTGTAAGTTTTTATCAGAATTCTGGCAATTCTGACTTTATAACTCGCAATTGTGAATTTATATTTCACAATTCTGAGAAATACAGTCAGAATTGAGATAAAAAGTCACAATAACCTTATTTTATTTTTTATTTAGTGACGGAAATAGCTTCCATACCCTCTGGCCTCCTACCGGAATGTTGCGTTATTTTTCTAACCTTGCAAGCTTGCCTTCAAATGTTTTTTAGAAATACACACAAAGCACGAATGGGCTAGTTTTAATTACAATTATGCTTGTTTTCTTTCGAAGACCTGGCAACCACATTTGTGAGACGCCATTCATTCACACACTGTAAAAAGTTTTAAAGTTAAATCAGCTTAAAACTACAAGTCATTTTAACGTATTACAATCAAAATTAGTTGATTGAACTTGTGAGTTGAAAGGACTTAAGTTGATTTAACTTAATATTTTAAAATATTTTAAAAACGTAAAAACTGGTGAAAACTTTTTACAGTGCACAGAACATGCAAACGTATTCGTATTAACGACGTGCTTTGACTGGCTGACTTGATTTCTGCTGTATAATAGGCTGTTAGAATAAATCATATCAAATTAAAATGAGTTTATCGTTATTGACATACATTTTTATCTCTATAAAGTTTATATCACCCAACCCTACTATAGCAGAACAGGTATTTTTCAGCTGTTGCTACTCATAATGAGTCAACTTGAGCTGTAAGCATGTGTTTTAGTTGCCAAATTGTTTGAAATGGATGCTTTAGTACCAGGAATGAGCATTGCATTTGTATTCATAAAGAAACATTATTTGTTAGTGAAAGCAGCACTTTTTACGCTTTAAAGCGCCTCCTCAAGCAATCAAAACAAAGCATTATTTTTGCAGTGAATTATTTATATCACTTGCATTCTCTTTATTTGTAATGCATTGTTTTTCACGCATTGCACAAGAAAAGCCAGAGACGCCAGGGGAGTGTTGCCGCTGTAGGAGGTGTGCGGCTAAAGCAATGTTCAAGGAGCAACACAGAAACATACTCACATTAGTGCTGTTGCCAGGGAGATTGATAGTCCCCGTAGAAACGTGGCTGGCAGTAATCAAGGATGTGATGTTCCCGCATGCTAGAACAACACTGAAATCACAGAGGGCAGAGAAACAGCATTATGCGGCTACAGTGGCGTTTTTCTTTGGGTTCGAGTCAGTTGAGGATGCTGTAGGGACAGCATGATTTCATTCCTTTACTGCCAGATGATTCAGACATGCTTGTACTGGAATGCTTAAACAATTCAAAATGACTAGAAATCATTAAGCAGGTTTATTTATAGGCATGTTTCATGCATGGTGGCAATACAAACTGCTTGTTTGCTGTCTTGTTTTTCAGTAGAAAATATATGAACTTAAATAAAATTGCTTTAGAAACAAAATGCATTCACTTTGGAAAATTGCTGTTCAAAATTTTGGGATTAATAGATTTTTAATGTTTTTCTAAGAAGTTTCTTATGCTAATCAAGCCTACATTTATTTGATACAGAAAAAATACAATATTGTGAAACATTATTATGATGTAAAATAACATTGTTATTAGGGCTAGGTGATTAATCGAAAAGTAATCGAAATCGACATTCAGAACCTATAATCGATATAATTTTTCCAGGTCAATTATTTCAATTACTTTCCCTTTAAAAACACTACTGCGTGTGGAGTCACGTGACCCCGCTCAGTTACGTTACATTATTCCGCCGACATGTCGATGGAGAGCTTAAGCAGTATTTATACAGTAAAAAGTATTTACAGGATATAGAAGAGTAATTTTATTTAGAAGAGATACTGCTTATTTTCTGCTTTTAACATTTATTATTATTTTATAAATAATTTATTTTGTTTCCAACAGTGCAAGTTATTTATTTTCACTAATTTAAGAAAAATGTGACTTTTCGTTTTAAGCAATGTGTGCTTTAATTTCAGTTGTTCAACACTGATGTTCAATAAATAATCATAGATAGTAGATAGTGCGTGCACCCTTCATTCAAAAATCTCTCACTTGTAATATGTGCGCATATTTACTGTACAAAACTTGTCAGTGAACTATGAGGACAAAAAAATAAATATTATTTAAATATAGTTTTACTAATGAATAAAATAATCGTTCATTAATCGTAATCGGGTTAAAATGTTCAATTAATCGAGATTTTGATTTTAGGCCAATTCGCCCAGCCCTAATTGTTATGCATTAAAATCTAATTAATTCCTGTGATCATAGATGAATTTTCAGCATCATTATTTCAGTCTTCAGTGTCACATGATCCTTCAGAAATCATTCTAATATGCTGATTTATTATCAGTGTTGAAAACAGTTTTTTTTTTTGGAACATGTGATACTTTTTCAGGATTCTTTGATGAATAAAAAGATAAAAAGAGCAGCATTTATTTAAAATATAAGTCTTTTCTAATAATATACACTACTGTTTAAAAGTTTTTGGTCAGTAAATTTTTATTCTTTTTTTTTTAGAGAGAAATTAATACTTTTATTCACCAAGGATGTGTTAAATTGATAAAAAGTGATAACAAATATACTTAAATTGTTAGAAAATTTATATTTTGAATACATGCGTTTTTTTTTCTATTGAAATAAAACCCATAACCCATGTTGCAATATTACTGTTATTTTTTCTGTATTTTTATCAAATAAATGCAGCCTTGATGAGCATAAGAGACTTCTTAAAAAACATTACAAGTCTGATCCCAAACTTTAAAAGCTTTTCTTTTTTAACTTTTGTTCATCAAAGAATCCTGAAAGAAGCATCACAGGTTCCAAAAAAATATTTGGCAGCACAACTGTTGCCAACATAAATAATTCTGATATTAAATCAGCTTATGATTTCTGAAAAATGTGACACCTAAAACTGGAGTAATGGCTAATTAAAATTCAGCTTTGTGTCACAGGAATAAATCATACTTAAAACCCATCATTTTATATTGTAATAACATTTTGCAATATTACAGTTTTTTTTCTGTATTTTTGATCAAATAAATGCAGCCTTGATGAGCATAAAAGACTTCTTTAAAAACATTACAAGTCTTACTGATCCTAAACTTCTGAGCGGCAGTGTACATTTTGAATAAATGCTGTGCTTTTTAAATTTTTGTTCTTCAAAGAATCCTAAAAGAAGTATCACAAATTTCAAAAAGTATTTGGCAGGGCAACTGTTGCCAACATAAATAATTCTAATAATAAATCAGCATATTAGAGTGATTTCTGAAAAATCATGTGACACCTGAGACACCGTAGTAATGGCTGATTAAAATTCAGCTTTGCATCACAGGAATAAATTATATTTTAAAGTATATTAAATTAAAAACCATCATTTTATATTGTAATAACATTTTACAACATTACTGTTTTCTTTAAAAACATTATAAGTCTTACTGATCTCAAACTTTTAAGTGTATATTTTGAATAAATGCTGTTCTTTTTTACTTTTTGATCATCAAAGAATGTAATTAAGAATAAGAATAAGAATATAATTAATATATATTAAGACAGACAACGATTTTCAACATTGATAATTAATCAGCATATTAGAATGATTTCTGAAAAATCATGTGACACTTCAGACTGGAGTAATGGCTGAGGAAAATTCAGAAATTCATCACAGAAATAAATTATATTTTAAAGTATATTAAAATAGAAACCATTATTTTATATTGTAAAAACATTTTGCAATATTACTGTTTTTTTGTTTTTGTTTTTTTGATCAAATAAATGCAGCCTCGATGAGCATAAGTCTTACTGATCCTAACATTTTTTGTCTTTTTTGTTTTCTTTCATATTCTTCTTCATTGTATTGTTTTTTGTCGTCTTCTCCATATTCTTTTTCTTTCTATTGTTTCTCATATTTTTTATTATTCTTCATTTCCTTCTTCGATTCTTCTCTACTTTGTATTCTTCTTTGCATTGTTTTTTATATTCTTTGTATCATTCTCATTATGTTTATTCTTCATATTCTTCTTTGTATTATTTGTATTCTACTTATATTTCATACAGGGTAAAAAAAGTTTACAGTGAGGTAAAAAAAAATCTTATATATCTTGTATATTTTTTTATGCAGATTAGTAAAATTTGTCTATTCTTGATTTATAAAATAAAATAAATCTAGTGGTTAAAAACTACTTTTTTTTTTTCTATGGATTTGTTATGCATTTTAGGCTATCTATATATTTCTTATGCAAATTATCAAGTATTGTCTTAAGGGTGTTTAGATTTTTCATCTTTTTTTCAGAAAATGATGATGTTCTTAAATGCAAAACAGTCCTTTCGAATAATGGATTTTTTAAATTTGTGACTTATTTTTATTGTTCCACGTTCTATTGCCCATCTTACTGTTCCCAGAGTTTTTCTGGATCTTTAATAAGTCTTACATTAAGGTACAAGAAAAACTTCCGAGCCCATTTACTGTTTTTGTTCAGACCAAAGTGAAAATCCACCTACATTTTTACACTGCAAACACAGAGTTGTAAATGTAAACTGGTGCATTGGCAAGAAGATAATAACATAACTGATTGATAATTGTTTAAATAATATAATTAATGGTTTAAAGGCTGAAATGTGAAGTTTATAATTTTATAAAACTTTGTTTTTTTGAAAACCTGTATCTGAACTGTAAATCATGCTTTTTACAGTCATTTTACAATTTTATGTTACCACATTGCCTTAAAATTAAATCTTGCAGATACCCTGGGTCCTTCAGCATGAAAACACGATGTCCTACAAACGCTCAGTTAACTGCTCTGTTGAAAGTCTTAAGTCGTAGCCTTTGAACACATCAAAACATCAGATTTTTCCTTATTGAATAATAGCTCATCTGCAATTTGTTGCTATGTTGTGGCTCAAGTCGATAAATGAATGAAAGGGTTTAAGAGGATGCGATAGATTGGAGGGGTCTAATTATCCTTGAGCAGATGGCGGCCCTCCAGAGGTCAATAGACTAGATGGGTCGTTTGATTAGACACATGATGCAGAAATCACTAAATATCCCACAATGTTTAGGAGCCGTGTGGAAAATCAACAAAGCCAATGAGTTCATGGGGGCGCGTGTTTTATGCGTGCTTAACATTAATCTTGATCTTCACGACTCACTGGTGATGTATTTTAAAGTTACAGTCACATGTATTGATTTTATGACATGAACAAGAGCAGAACAGCATTTGATGAATGAGAGAATAAGGAAAACCTCCATACCTGGCTTATTCTGCAAAGTGGATCTGCCTGTATTTTATTGCTCAGAGGTTGCTGGATCATATATAGCTCAGGAGACAAAATGGAGTTAATTTCATTAAATGTCAATTTCGATATTAAGTCTCCTTTAAAATCCAGTAAAGGAATAGTTCACCCAAAAATGAAAATTTGAAAATGTGCTCACCCTCAGGCCATCCAAGATAACTCACCTGAATATGTTCGTAGACTTGTGTTGGATGTTATCTTTGGAATGGAAATAATGATATTTTATTTGTAGACATCACTTATTTCAGTTATTGTCATAACTAGCTAAGTTATGCCAGCAGTAGTACTTACAGTCATCCAAAGATCATCCAAAGATCTATTTCCTCTTCTTTCCATTTTTTTTTTTTTTTTAGATCAGTGGGCAGACAGACAGCAGCTGCTGTCTCTCTTCATGTATATATTTGTTCATAGTGTGTACGTTTTCATTTACTGTGGGCTGGAGTTGCTGTAAATGTAATTGATGCTCTGAAAAGCAAACCACACACATCTCACCTTTAAAGTAAACTGCATTTCACAGCGTTTGCTTACACTTATCATATTTCACAATTATCTCCACATTTGAACATGACCACAGTGCACCTGTTTCTCTTGCTCTGTTTCTGCGCAGCATGTGAGCCCACACACGGCTCTGTGTGTCTGCCGTGAAGCCGTCTCAGTCCTCGCGCTCCATTAGACTCAACCGGTGACAGCTTCCTGTGCAAAGCAGAAGGCCGGAAACCAGGGGCGTCACTTTGTTTTAAAAACTCCTGCGGAATGAGTTGGGTGTTCTCTTAAATATAAGGTAATGCACAGACAACTGAATGTGACATTTTACTGTTTTGATAAACAGTTTGTGCATTTCATTGATCTTATTCACTCACTCCCAAATCAGATTTAAACATCATGATTAAAAATGTCCAAAAATCATTTAAACAACAGTATCAGAAGCACATTTAATGTCTAACATTTTTCATTTGACAGCTTTATCACTACATCCGTCATCAGCTAGTCTTGAAGTTTGTAGGTCAGTGGATAAATGTATTGATTAGCAGTCAAGTGGCTGTGATTACACAACATTTAAACCTGCAAACTATGAGCCTTTTTCTTTTTTTTATTGAACCCTCTGGAAATTGCGAAAGCCCATTTCCACCACAGAATTAAAAAATGTTAATACGACTTTTTATCTCTGAATTCTGACTTTGTCAATATTGCAAGGTTAAACCCGAGAAAAAAAATCTGAATTGTGAGATATAAACTCGCAACTGTGAGTTATGAAAACATGTGATACACAAATATGAGAAATATACAAATATGAGTTTTTCTTGTAAATGCAAGTTTGTATCTAGCAATTCTGACTTTATTTTCTTGCAATTCTTTTTTCTCAGAATTGTGAGATATAAACTCACAATTGCAAGTTATAAAGTCTGATTTTAAGAGGGGAAAGACTGATATGTTCTGAACTAATAACTAAGCTGTGTGAAAAAAAGTCAGAATTGCAGGTTTTTATCACGCAATTCTGAGAAAAAAGTCACAATTGCCTTTTAAATTTTGAATATAGTGGCGGAAAGGGGCTTTTATAGAAAATACACTTTTCAAACTCATTAGTTTTATGAAAACTGAAAAAAATATATACATTAAAACAAATTACTACATCTTTGTGGTGGAAATTACGTTTTATTTATATATAGGTTTTTTTTACTTCTTTGTTGCGCTAAGACTAATTTCTTGTAATTTATGCAAGAAACTATCAAATATTATATTTTGTCTAGTACTATTTTTCAGTAGCACTACTAATTTCATGTCATAACATAAAATATATAAATATTATGTCATATTAAGTTTTTTTCCTAAATACAAAAAAGTAAATAATTGTAATTTGTCCAGTACTGTTTTATTTTATTTTTTTTATTATTTTTTTTTTTCAATATTTTCTTCTAAAATTAATATAAAATAAAATAAATCACTATTCATTCTGTGGTGGAAATTACATTTTTGGACTATTGTTAAGTTATAATATTTTTTCCTTATAAAATGAAATATAATATAATAAAATAAAAAGTAAGTAATATTTTAATTTGTCTAGTACTGCTTTTTTAATATTTTCTTCTAAAATGTCTTTTAAAAAATCACTATTCATTCTGTGGTGGAAATTACATTTTTGGACTATTGTTAAGTTATAATATTTTTTCCTAATAAAATAAAATATATTAAAATGTAAAATATTTTAGTTTATCTAGTACTGCTTTAAAAAAAAATTCTAAAATGTCATGGGGGAAAAAAGCTATTCTCTGGTCGAAATTTAATTTTGGGACTGTAATTTCATAGCTAGTATTTATGTATCAATCTAGTATTGTATGTCACAACTAGGGGTGGCACGGTTCACAAAACCCACGGTTCGGTTCGTATCACGGTTTTAGGTCACGGTTTTTGTTTTTGTTTTTTTTATTTTAATCTTTAACACTCCAGAAGTTTGTTTTGGCATATGAAATGTAGCTTGATTATCCACAATTTAGGATACATTATTTAAAAAAAAGTTTTATCATGCACAAACTGAATTGGACTTGACTTTAAGCACATTATTGAGACCATCTCTGAGGAAAGCTAGGGGAGATTTGATACAGCAATAGAGAAGACACTGATGACATGCTTTTCATTTATTTGCAAAAACAGGACAATGTGTATCTCCACAGGAATTCATGTGCCTTTTTAGCACATAAAGATTGAACTGAAGAATTAACTTGCATGTCTACCAACACACTGGTATGATGTCTTCTCAGATGAACTGACAAATTAGAAGTGTTGCCGTTAGCATATTATATGCATTTTCCACAATGCTTGCACACAGTCTCAGTTCGATCTATTCTTTTATTCCCATCTTCATCATAGGTAACATGAAATCCAAAATGTTCCCACACAACTGACCTGGCTAAGGGGCCGTTCACATGAAGCCTCTTTTGCGCACTCAAGTTTGTTATTTCAAATGTAGACGTGGTATGCGCGCTCGTAATGGAAGCGACGCGGTGCGACACGCTCGTTTTTTCCAGGCGCGTCCGTGCCGCATCGAGATAAAAACATCTCAACTTTTCAAAATTCCGCAAGCTCACCGCAAGCCATGTGACATGAACCAACCAATCAGCTTCATCCTTTCCTTTAATAAAATTGAAAGCACAGCCAAGTTGGATGAACAGCGTATCATAGCTGGCGCATCCTCCAACTCCGGGCAGCCTTCCTTATCTCTCCCACTTGCCATTTCTACACGTGACGTAACCTGCAGCACTCCACTTTTACTGTCTCTATGTCCACACACACCTCTTATTTCGCGCAAAAAGGACACTCACGAGGCTACATTGCGCATGCGTTGAACCGTTGAACCGTGCGACGCACACACGCACCGAACCGAGACAAGCGAACCGAACGGTTCGGTTGTTTTTCATGTACCGTGCCGCCCCTAGTCACAACGTAACATATATAAATATTATGTTGTGTTTTTTACTAAATACAAAAAAGTCAACAAAAAAAATTCTCATTCTTATCATAGTTTATCTTACCCTGGAAATCCAGAGGTCTCGCGAGAGCACAATTTAAATTGTCTCTGCAAGACACTCTGGCATCGAGCAATGATGCAGTTTACTGCAATACGTAAGCAATTGTGGGAACCAATCAAATCGGTGTATCTGATGTAGGCGGGCCAGAGGCGAGCTAAGCTGATGATGACAGCACTGCGACGTCCGAATCATATAGTAAACTTTGAAAGATCGCTGTCGCTACAGATGAACAACAAGTTGTTTGAAACGGCTTTGGCCGCTACAATGAACGAGTTAGACTTGGCTTTCCATATAAAAGAGGAACAGAAAACCGAAAACTCGAATCGTTCCTTTGCAAGAAGGACGTTTTTGCTGTTTTGCCGACTGGATACGGCAAGAGTTTAATCTATCAGTTCACGAGTTCACGCTTACATATAATTAGCCGGAGAATAGTAGTGCATGTTTGGCGTGCTGTCCGGTGAAGGGCTCCGAGCTCGGGAGTGGCCCGAACCCAGAGTACGTTACCCCAATAGGAGTAGCGAGAACTCGGAGTGATGAGATGGGGTGGTGGAGGTTTACTGATAAACCATCGAGTGAATTGAGGTGAGTCAGCTGTATTTAAACCTATGGCGCTGATTGACTTGTGATGTTTACGCTAAGCATCTGACGCGCTTCTCCCGAACTTTGTTAATGAAACATCATTTAGCTCTGCTGGTAGCTAAGCGTGTATTGTTGTGATTGGTCATGGTGTTATCCAATTGCGTGCAGTTAGAGTTTCAAATGCATGCTTGGTGCCGCCCCTCGAGTTAGGCAGTTTTCATTGCTCGATCCCAGACCCTTAATCTTAATAGATTCGGGTCTGGATTTTTCCAGGCTAAGTTTATCTAGTACTGCTTTCAAATATTTTTCTAAAATGTCATGAAAAAATGCTATTCTCTAGAGGAAATTTAATTTTGGTGTATGTATTGTATCATGCACGTATTTTATCATATTTTACACTAAATTCAAACAATTAAAAAAATCACACTTTTGTATAATTGTATAACAATGCAGCTTGATTTGAAATGATGCACAAAAATGTTCTGCTAAGCTGATTTTACCTTTATTTTCATTCACAGTCTCGTTTTTTCATAATCACTCTTTTCACACATATGTCTCCGTATCAAATTCATTTCAACATATCATATCATATTTAATGTGATCATATACTTTGTAACCAAGAAATACTTTGTAACTTAATAAAGGCAAATAAAATGCATTTTAAGTAGCAAAAAATAAAAGTAAAATGTTTCCTCGAATATTTACATATAATGAAAGTGAAAAATGGAAAATCTTAATAAAATAAATATCTATCCATGTGACATAAAAGGCATTCTAGCAGCTCAAACAGTAGAACAAGATCATGGTTTGATTTTTAGGAAATGCATGAACTAATAAAACTTGAATGCAATGAAAAACACTTTGGATAAGTGCGTCTGCCACGTTCATACAGTAAATATAGATATGGCTGTAGTTGAAGAAAGGCACACTTGTAGAGTATGTCTCAGCTGTAAGAGACTTTGCAGTGGTTGTATTCCTTTTCTCTGCCTTCTGTTGATTATCAACATCATCCTTTGCTTGTTTGTGTTTGTGAGATGTCAGCCCCCCCCCCCAGCAGAAGGAAGAGCCATTTTGGGGCTCTGATGGAGAGAAATACAGTAGAGCAAAGCATTTCGCCCAGAACTCCCTCACGGAGCCCTGCACTCTGACAGGCGAGCGCTCATTTTAACCTCACGCAAACACTCCGCTTATTCTGAATGTATCTTCACGACTGAGGGAGTCGGGGCGCGTGGCTCCTTCTGACAGCTGGTAGGAAGGGGAGGGAGCGTTAAATGGCTGCCACGGTGGATCCGGTGCCTGCTGAGCAGAACCATATTTTGGCATTTACTTGTCAGGCATATACAAACACAGATAACACACCTGGACAGAAATGGCGAGGGTTTGTTTGTCCGGAATGAATTTTGCATGGGATTTACTAAAAGACGGTTTCTTGAAATGACCTTTCAGACCTTTCAAAAGAAAACATCCTTATAAATAGTGTTCTTTTGTTCCTCCTGTCCGACCTTCAGACTGAAATAAAACGAACAGTCTGCTAATTGTAAGAACTATACAGCTGTTTTCTTACTGAAAGGTCCTGAAAGTCTTGTTTTACAAATACAGTCTTTTTATTGCACTGTAAATTTATAAATGGCGAACTATATATGTGACTCTGGACCACAAAACCAGTCTTAAGTAGCACGGGTATATACCCAAAATCATAGGATATTAAGTAAAGATGATGTTCCATAAAGATATTTTGTATTTTCCTACCGTAAATGTATGAAAACGTAATTTTTGATTAGTAATATGCATTGCTAAGAACTTCATTTGGACAACTTTAAAGGTGATTTTCTTTTTTCTTCTTTTTTTTTCACCCTCAAATTCCAGATTTTCAAAAATAGATTCAGATTTTCAAATAGTGTTTTTTTTTCTCAAATATATTTTAAATACATTTCAAAATATACAAAAAATTACCAAGAAATATATGTGCTGCAATATGTAAAATTTATAAATAAATTAAAAAATATATATTTTTTCTATATTTAAAATCATTTAAAAATACATATTTTGCTTTCCATATATTTATTTTGAAAAAAATATGTTCACATATGCCACATTTTTAAGAAAAAAAAATTGTTGTAACACATTTAAATAAAAATCTGCAAGGAACATGCTTTCAAATGCTCAATCGATCAATCAATTAAAAATTCAAAACTAAATATTATTAAATTATTGTAAATCTAGTTTTAATGTCTAGCCTAAATGTAGGGCAGTGTAAGATTCAGTTTGTATTTTATTTAACTTTCCTGTTTTCAATGTTACAATATTTTGCATATGTAAAATATTGACCAGAATGAATTTATTTATTTATTTATTTATGAGAAGGCATTTGGCTGTACGCGTGGTTTTAGATTTTGTCCATGCATTATATCATTAGCAAAGTGTTTTTTTTTTTGGTTCAAATATAATTTTAAATATATTTCAAAATATACTTAAATATATTTGCTACAATATGTAATTTATGTAAATATATATAATATTTAATTAAGCATACAAAATCAATACAACATTACAACAATATTTAGCATATATTAAAGATATTGTCCAGAATCTTTAATGTATTTTTAAATACATTTCAAAATATGCAAAAAAATGATCAAGAAATATGTTAAGAAATATGTTTGCTACAATATGTAAAATGTATATATTTTCAAAAATATATATATTTTTGACATCTTTTCTATATTTTTAAAAATCTATATTTTGCTTTCCATACATTTCTTTTGAAAAAAATATACAACATTGAATTTTTTTTTCTTAAATATATTTTTAAATGCATTTCAAAATATACAAAAATGACCAAGAAATATATTAGCTATAATATGTAAAATGTATATATTATCAAATATATATGTATATATATTTTTTGTTACATTTTTTTCTATATTTTTAAATATATTGTCCAGAATTTTTTTTCTCGCATGTTGCATGTTTTTTTTTTTTTTTATTTACTCCATGCATTATATTTCTGTTCAGTAGCTTATCCTTGTAAAGTATCTTTTTTTTTTTTTTTGTAACATCTCATCCAAGAACACTACCATTTGAGGTTAGAAACAAAATGCATGACTGTCCTTCATTACTCTGCTTTTGTAAGACTATGGCAGATAGTTTAGCTATTAAACTCATTTTTCCAACCCAACCTGCCAGTGGCTATTTTATAACTTATAAGTCCACTGGCCTTTTTGCCACTTTTCTTAATGACTGCTAGCTTTCCTGCGCCGTCTTTATGGGTGGCCGGTGAAGCAGCTCAAGCAACATCCTTATTAGTACAATAAGGTTAATTAGTGAGCGATGCCATTGAGCAAATTCCATTTTCTGTTGTAACCTTGGAAGATTTTTCATGGAGCTAGCAAAATGGACGTGTCACACTGATGGCTGAATAGCGGAGCTGAATTAGTCAGTGCAAAGGTATAATCATAAATCTGATTTGAAATTACTAGGGATGTTCGTAATAATAAAAAAAAACCTGTCTGTCAGGAAAATAGTGTAAGCGTTAGTGGGCATCTTTTCAATTTTCCATTTTTGTTCTGCAGACAGGCATGAAAAAAATACTTCTTTACATGCAGTTTGGACAATATTTTTTCCATTATTTTAGATAAACTGATGACATTTGTTGGTTTGAACAAACTAGAAGCCTTGTTCGCACTTATGTTTATTCTTTCTTGTGCAGAGCAGATTGTTTTATCCAACTGAATGAAAGCAGATGCAATGATCAGCCCAAGTAATGCATGAAGAAGCATAAGTGCAATTGAGGTCATTGGCATATGTATTGAAATACAGATATCACTGCCAGATTTCACTTCATCCTGTGTGAATACAGCAGCTTCATTATACATTGCAGTTCAGGCAAGTTTGCTATGAATAATCTGCACCTTTGTATTCTGTATTGTAGCTTCAAAACAAATATTTAAAAAGGCACGCAATACATCATTTATATTTGGATTGAACAGTTTGACTATGAAGTGTTACAGCTAACAAGATTTTTCTTTTAGCTGGTATGAGTCAAATCAAAACATCCTCATCTTTTATGGATGCTCACTAAGGGGTTAGGTTTCTACAATTTAAATAAACTCATAAGAGCTGAAGTTCCAATTAGGGTTTATAGTGTTGTTCGATAGAATAACTTTTTTAAGGAATAGATCCAAAAAAGAAAAGAAAATTTGCTTAACCTCAGGCAATGCAAGAAGATTTTGTTTCTTCATGCACTCAAAAAAAATGGTGGGTAAAAAACAACCTAACTTTGGTTAATTGGACAGAACACATGCTGGGTTATTTTGACCCAGCTGGTTGGGTTAAATATTTGTATCCAGCATGCTGAGTTGTTTTATATAAGTTAACTATTGTTTAAAATGATTATATTGCTATAGGTTAAAATGGGCTGGAAATAAAAAAATCACGTACAGAGTTACAGAGGCAACAGCAATAATCAGAAGATGAACATTTATTGTTATGCAAAAACACCCATGGACAAACATATAAGATAAAGTCAATTTATTTGGGTAAATAAACCATAGTTTACAATATTACATACATCTAAACTCGTTTAACAAACATTTTAGAAATTGTAAAATTGTAACATTTAAAAAAAGCATTTTTAACCGTTCACTGTAATTACTTTTCACTGAAATATTGCCATTTCTTGTGGTGTGTCGGAGAAATCTAAGCCAGTGATACACTCTTAAAAATAAAGGTGCTTTAAAAGGTTCTTCACAGCGATGCCATAGAAGAACCATTTTTGGTTCCACAAAGAACCATTCAGTTAAAGGTTCTTTAAAGAACCATCTTTTTCTTACCTTTTTATAATCTGAAGAACCTACTTTCACCACAAAGAACCTTTTGTGAAACCGAAAGGTTATTCAGATGTTAAAGGTTCTTTTTGGAACCATTTAGACAAAAAGGGTTCTTCTATGGAATCGTGAAGCACCTTTATTTTTAAGAGTGTAAGCTGCTGTCACCGGGGGAATATGAACCTCAGATCGACGCCTCAAAAAAACTCAGCATTAAAAAATGACCCAGCAGCTTAGCTTAAATGACCCAACAAGCTGAACCCAGCATTTTTTAGAGTGCAGAAAAACTACCCAGCACCTCGGTAAGAATATTAAAAACAACCAAATTAAATGACCCAACAGGCTCAACCCAGCATTTTTTAGAGTGTCAGCAACAGATTTGGAGAACTTTAGCATTACTTGCTCACCAATGGAGCAGTGAATGGGTGCCATCAGAATGAGAGTCCAAACAGCTGAACAAAACAAAACTATAATCCACAAGTAATCCACACACCTCCAGTTCATCAACTGATGTCTTGTGAAGTGAAAAGCTTCATGGTTGTAAGAAACAAATCCATCAATAAAGCATTTTAACTTCAAACCATAATTCATAAAACCACATCATCCAGTCATCGGATGCCCATTTTTCACGTTTCTCACGGTTCACATTTTTCAAGTTGATATGATTCTTTAGGGTTTTAATGAGAAGTCTGTAACATACTTTGGTTAAAATTTCTCAATGGTAGTGTAAAAAACACTCTTTTTAACTTGTCAAAATCAGCCCTTTTTAGAGCGAGCTATTCTGTTGCATGTTCCTTTAAATGCTAATGAGCTCTGCTCACCCCGCCCCTTTCTGCCATGGGATGATGAGCTGTAATGTTTACTTTAGCCGCGTTTATCGGTGAAACTTGCTAACAAGCACATTATTAAGAAAGGCCACTTGCAACCCTTATACTCACTTCTGCTGAGGGTGAAGCTGCATCACAAATGATTTGCACAAACATAGACGCAATTGTAGATCGGGATCGGCGCTTTCCTATCAAGAACGAAAGTAATGTTAATCCTCTGCATCTTCAGTGGCTCAGATGTCGGGAGTAAATGACTACTGCTATGTTCATTATTACATCCAACAACAGAACACCTCACTCGCTCAATTGGAGACATTTTTGTCTTCCCCTGCACCTGAGTCACACAATGGTGATCGGAGTCAGACCGTTTCTCAACAAGAAGCTGAGAATGACCTGATTTTAAAAAGGGGATATTACTTTTAAAGATTAAAAAAAAAAACACTGGGTGAATTTTTATCATTGTAGGGTGGTTGTGTACGTAAACTGCCAACACATTAATGTTCAAACAACTTGTAAAAGTGAGTTTTGCATATGATGACCCCTTTAAATCAAAATTTAAAAATAAAATTAAAATTAAAAATAAAGGTGCTTAAAATGTTCTTCGAGCAATTTTTTGGCTCTTTAAAGAACCATTCAGTCAAAGCTTCTTTAAAGAACCATCTCTTTTTTACCTTTTTATAATCTGAAGAACCTCCTTTCACCACAAAGAACCTTTTGAACCTTTGATCTTAAAGGTTCTTTATGGAACCATTTAAACAAAAAGGTTTAAGAGTGTATTTGTTTGACTTGTTTTTCACTGTTTTTCACTCTCCTGATTCAGACAAGATGGCTTTTTTCACTCAGAAAGGTAATTTTATTAATAGAGGACATGCATTTTAGCCTGAAAGCAATTGTTTGAAAGATGTGATGGTCTTGATGGATTTGTTTCTCACAAACACGCAGCTTTTGTCTTCACAAGACATTAATTGATGGATGTAATAGTCGATTGCTTGTGGATTATTGTGATTATTTTATCAGCTGTCTGGACTCTCATTCTGATGGCACCCATTCACTGCAGAGGATCCATTGGTAAGCAAGTGACGTAATGCTATTTCTCCAAATTGGTTGCGATGCAGAAACTCATTTACATCTTGGATGGCCTGAGGGTGATTAAATGCTCAGCAATTTTTAATTTTAAGGTTATCTAGTCTAATTTCTATCCCAATGCTGCAAATTCCCTTCTTGTTCTTCTCAAATACTTCTTGATGTGCATACCACCCGTGAAGATGTGGATATGGCAGTCGTTTGCATTTGTTTTCCATGCATCACCGCAGTGTGTCCAGACCTCATCATCACAACAGAGATAGGCCTTCTGTGAGACTGAACGCACAAACATCAGACGCACAACACAAACACTCTGTTCCATCGAGGCCTGAACCTGCTGTCGCCTTATTGTCCTTGATCATCTGTATCCACAATAGCGATGGACAGATTCCCTCACCCATCCAGCCTGTTGCTGAGTGGCGGATTTGGCGTGATCGGTGCTTCCCAGCTGTATTTTCTGGAGCCAAATGCAGCATATTACAGATATGAGCTCAAGTGTCCATTATCTCTAATTAGATGGACCGTACAGGGCAGATACAGACAGCCACTTTGGAAATTATGGTGTTGACCCTGACGCAGAATGACATTAGGAGGTCATATTCTGTTGAACTGTTTCATAAGGTGAGTGGGATGTTTGTTAAAGTGGCTTACAAACAGAAATGAACTGTTTATGTAAACCACTGATCCTTTTAAAGATGCTTTCCCCATGTTTAGCTTCATTATTTGCTTCTAAAAGGGTTTTCATAATGAGGGATTGTCAGATAAATAGCTTTTATGTCACAGCTGGGTGGTCTTTCTGAATCCAGACCTCCTGCTCTGTTTTGTAAGCTGATGTCACAATGTATAAAGGTCTCAGTGTTGCTTGGCAATAGTTTTCATCTTTCCAGGCTGATGAATCCTTGTTCATGCTCTCAGGAGTTTGGTTAAATCTACAGTAGCCACAAAACGTATTTGAACACACTTGAATGACTGAATGTTATTGCATTGGATGTTCTTATTCTTCTTCTTTTTCTGGGAAGAACTTGTTTGAAAGTCTTATCAGTTGACCGCATGATAACAATTTAACTTTATATTTTATGAAAGCTAGACTTCAATATACATACAGTATATTAAATCTGGTCAAAGTTTGGAATAATAAAAAACAAAGTTTCTGATGCTCACCAAGGCTGCAGTTATTTGATCAAAAATACAGTAAAAACTGTAATATTGTGAAATATTCAAATCTAAAATAGACGTTTTCTACTTTAATACACTACCAGTCAACAGTTTTTGGACAGTAAGATTTGTAATGTTTTTGTTGTTGTTGTTGTTGTTGTTGTTGTTTTTAAAGAAGTCTCTTCTGCTCACCAAGCCTGCATTTATTTGATCCAAAGTACAGCTAAAACAGTAAACTTTTTGAAATATTTTTTACTACTGTTTTCTATTTGAATATATTGTAAAATGTAATTTATCCCTGTGATCAAAGCTACATTTTTAGCAAATTTTTTTGGGGGGATTATAGAAATGTATACTTTTATTTAGCAAGAATGCTTTAAATTGATCAAAAGTGACAATAAAGACATTTATAATGTTACAAAAGATTTCTTCTGAACTTTTTTATTCATCAAAAAAAAAAAAAAAAAAAACGGAGAAAATTCTACTTAGCTGTTTTCAACATAATAACAATAATAACAATAATAAATGGGTTTTTTTAAGCAGCAAATCAGAAAATCAGAATATTAGAATGATTTCTGAAGGATCATGTGCTGGAGATATGATGCAAAAAATTCAGCTTTGAAATCAGAAATAAATTATATTTTAAAATATATTCAAATAGAAAACAGTTATTATAATTAGTAAAAATATTTCAAAATTTGTACTTTTTTTTGCTTTACTTTGGATCAAATAAATGCAGGCTTGGTGAGCAGAAGATACTTTAAAAAATCTTTTTTAAACATTAAAAAACTTTTGACTGGTAGTGTATATTTTAAAATGCAAGCTATTTCTGATGATATAACTGAGCAGCATAAGTTATATCATCAGAAATATTACTTTACTCACAAGAATAAATTACCTTTTAAAATATATTAAAATAGAAAAGAGGTATTTAATATTTAACGATATTACTGTTTTTTTTTTTTTCTGTTTTTAATTAAATAAATTCAGCCCGTGTGAGCAAAAGAGACTTAAAAAAAGCTAACCCATTTATAAAAAGACCAGAAGCATGTATAAACTAGTGAAGGAATCATTTGTTTTCATGCTGACTTTAATTGTTTCTTTTGCTGAAGAGAATATCTATAATTTGAAATCTAACTTGTTTTTGTGAAATCTTTGCTTCAGAAAATATGAGATATTTTGTTATCTCAGGCAATTGATTTATGCATGTTTTAAGCCAAAAAAAGTAGTGTTCAAATATTATTTTAAAAACCACTTGGTATACAGTACAGCAATAAAATCACTATGCAAGCATGTAATGCATAGGCATATAAGCCAAGGTTTTTTTGTTTTTTTTTTGAGCAGCAAATCAGAATATTAGAATGATTTCTGAAAGATCATGTGACTGAAGTTATGATGCTAAAAATTTGGCTTTGAAATCAGAAATAAATTTTATTTAAAATATATTCAAATAGAAAACAATTATATTAAATAGTAAAAATACTTCAAAATTTTTACCTTTTTTGCTTGGATCAAATAAATGCAGGCTTGGTGAGCAGAAGAGACTTCTTTAAAAACATTAAAAATCTTTTTTTTAAAACATTAAAAAACTTTTGACTGGTGTATATTTTTAAAAATACAAGCTATTAGCGAAACAAAATATTTCTGAAGAATGTGACACTGAATGCTGGAATAATGATGCAAAAAATTCAGCTTTGACTCAGGACTAAATTACATTTTAAAATATATTCAAATAGAAAACAGGTATTTTAAATTGAAAAATACCTGTTTTATACCTAAATTATATTGAAATTATATTTTATAATATTACTGTATTTTTGATTTTTTTTAAAATGCAGCCCTTGAGAGCAAAAGAGACTTTATTCACACAAAAAAAGAAAGAAAAGAAAAAAAATAACCCATTTATAATAAGACCAGAAGCATATAACCTAGTGAAGGGATCATTTTATTTCATGCTGTCTTTAATTTTTTCTTTTGCTGAACAGAATATTTGAAATCTAACATGTTTTTGTGAACTTTTTGCTTGAGAAAATAGATATTTTGTCTCAGGCAATTGATTTATGCATTTAAAAAGTAGTGTTCAAAGATTATTTAAGAACCACTTACACTATACAAGCACGTAATGCGTAGGCATATAAGGCTGTAACCAAGGTTAATTCATTTATATATTATATATATATAGACCATGCCTTCAAGTAATTATCGCAGGACGTATGCAATAATATTAATTAATCTCTTTAAAAGAAGCATTGCAGAATAAACGCTATACGGACCTTTAAACCTTACATTTACGCCTCAAAAGCATAATGGATCATGCGTAGCCCTATAAATGCAATTACCGCATGTTAATATTTTATGCAGTCAATTGAAAGACGCGCTCAAGAATACTTAGCCTCGCTATTTACGGGCAACCGCTCTGAATGGGCGATGCATGTCGCCTTTTCCCACCAGAAGAGGGCAATCCGATGCATAGCACTTGCAAAAGAAGGTTAAGCAATGACTGCACCAGTGCTGAGTGCAATCACACTCGCACGCTCCTCTTAAAACCTTCTTCTGTTTTTGACAGATGTTTGGGGGGAAGAAAAGCGCCCTGAATGTGGCTTACAGCAGTAGCTCTGCGCGCCTGTGAGATCGCCAGATATCCGGAATACACCAGTCATCCCGCGCACAGCTTTGCTTTTTACAGGACATGAGAAAGATGTTTGCATCCTTCGCTTGGCTTTCGTCTTAGCTGCGCACCTTGGCGAACATCCGATGGTGCGCTTTTGCGCAAATCTCTCCAAACTTTCAAACCAAGTGGAGGATATTTTGACGCGGAGGATATAGCCAGTACAAAAACGTACTCTCTGGAAATGTGCTTTTATGCACCTTCTCTTTAAGTAAACCCCTCATGCTTGTCTTTTACCCTGGGAAGAGCTCTTAGGATTTCTCCGTTGTTCACTTGGACATGTTGCGCAGCGGCGCAACTACGGGATTGAAATAACACTGCTCTTGCCGGAGTTTTCCGAACCTCGCCAACATCTCAGGCACCGCAGCTTTGGGCAGGTGCTCCTTTCTGAGTGTGTTTGAAGACGGTGCCATGCGGAATCTGGAATCCCTCATCGAAGGGCTGTAAAACCTGCTGGAAACGCGACATTTACGCAGAGATGGGTATGTTTTTCTATGATTTTGAGTTGAAACGTTGGCTGTTTGGATACAGTTAGGATGTCAAAACCCTAAGATAGCATTGCTGTGGGATTTATAAGTGCGTTGCATGTGTCAAATGAACGAAGCATCTTTGAGTCCGTCCTTGATAGCGTGCAACTTTCATCACGCATACCTGCAGACATCATTCTGAACGGAATTTATTGCAGTAAATACGAGTGTTGTATGATCAACAGGCTGTCTTTGTGTCTGTTTTGCTGTCCTGATTGGATTCTCTGATGCTCGAAGATTTTTCCAACTCACATCTGTTGGGGAGAATCAGTGCTGCCTCGTGTGTCCTTGCAGATTTCGTTTTAGGAATCGTGCATATGCACTGCATTTCCATATAGTTCACTATGGGGCTCAAATAAGTATGCATTTTATAAAGGGCAGGTAAAACCTGCAGTTATGCATAGGGAATGCTGTGTCAGTTCTTGCATCCTTCAAGAGAAGAAAAAAAAAATCCTGATTTTGATTGATGCTTCAGGGCAAATGATGCTGTCATAGCGGAAAGCTGTGATTTACAGTTTGATTTTATGCAGTCATTCATGTTGCCAGGAGTAGGGCTTCTTCTAGTCTCTTAACTGTTGCTTGTTTTGCTGGCCCCTTTTTGTCTTGAAATTTGAGGGGATATCGTCCCATGAGAAGCTTTTAAAATCATTCTGTAATTATTGAGAGCACAGATGGTTGTCCCCATCATAAATAATCATAATCAGATCATAAATAACACCCCGCCCCCTATATTTTTTCCAGTGGTCACCCTTTGTAATGTATGCAAAAGTCGTTCATTTCAAGTATGACTTAATGAAACGGTGCTGGAAGTGGAAGAGCGAATAGATGAAACAAATCTGATGCTTGTGTTCCGAATAATGGCTGGGTGTCGTAGTGTCTTTGTGGCTGTTTACTGAGCAGATGATGTAGGTGGATGTTCACTTCTGTGCCTCACAGGTGTGCTGTTCGCTCGACTCGTCCAGCTCACACTCATTCTGGTGACATTTCTGATCCTGGATGTTAAGAATAAAGCTTGACAAAATAACAAGATGGAAATGTTTGGCCGAACCTCACGATGGATAGACCAGCTCATATGCTAGATGTAGATGTTTTTCAGGACATTAAGATGTGTTGCATGACAATTAAACACCCACATCCTTTTTTCCATTACCTTAATGTGGCAAAAATAAATAAAGAAAACATTCTCATTACTGTAATACAGTAATTAAAATTATCTTGTGTGCACACACAGTTATACAATTTATAACAATTATAATAGCAAATGCACTTTACTAACTAAATATATATTTTTAAGAGTAATGGTGATTTATCTGGTATAGTAGGCTAGTGACGATGCATTAAAATATTATAATATATAAATAAAAACAATAAAAATCTTAATCTGTGTATTTTATTTATTTAATAAATAATTATTAAATAAATAAATTATATATATATATATATAATCTTTCCTCTTAATGTTTGAGTTTAATATGGCTTATGCATTTCTTGGCAGTGTGAGATTCACCTGTTTATTTTTATTTTATTTTATTTGTCTGTTTTTGTTTATATGTGACCCTGGACCACAAAACTGGTCTTACGTATAGCACAAAAATAGCCAAAAATACATTGTGGGTCAAAATGATTGATTTTTCTTTTAAGCGAAAAACCATTAGGATATTAAGTAAAGATCATGTTCCATGAAGACATTTTGTAAATTTCCTACCGTAATTTTTGATTAGTAATATGCATTGCTAAGAACTTCATTTGGATAACTTTAAAAGCGATTTTCTAAGTATTTTGATTTTTTTGCACTCTCAGATTCCAGATTTTCAATAGTTGTATCTTGGCCAAATATTGTTCTATCCTAACAAACTATACAACAATGGAAAGCTTATTTATTCAGTTGTATGTATATATTTCCTGTGGTTCAGGGTCACAGGAACCATCTGCCCTGCAAATGCACTGTGTGAAAGTGAAATGCATGCTGTAATATTTACCAGAATTTATTTGTCATGTCAGTGGCATGTAATGTTGCCGTATCTGTCACTCGGTTAAGATGATACCATTGTCCCATGCTGGCATGCTTAAGCAAGCTGTAAAGAAATATGATAATAGCACAGCATGAAGAACAACTACTTACTGTCACATTCCTGTTAAGTACCTCAGTGCGATATTACAGCGCTACAGAAAGGATAAGACCCAAAGCTAATTCCTCAATCCCTCTCCTCTCATCTTCTCTACCTGTCTCGCGTTACCGCAGCCCACTGAAAGACGTCTGGACACATCAAGTGTCCCTTATTAAATGTCCAAGAGCTTTTCCAGGTAATAGAGTGGAGAGGGTGTCAAAACAGATAACTGTGGAGAGAGACGGAAAACGTGTCAGCGTATGAGAAATGGATGCAGGAAGTGGCCATATCTGTTTCTTGGTTTTGATTGCTTAAACTGTGAAGACGGATTCTCGGTTATGACCCGTTCCGTCAGGGGAAATTAAAACGTGGGTAATGGAATATCGTTAAGTTTGATAGGAGAAATATAGAAAAAAAAAATAGTATATGTGAAATGTCTTTTGTGACTTTTGCATGTGGGCTCCTATGTGAATGTGATGGGATTACTTCAGAGCTGTTCAATTTTGTGTCCGATTATCTTTGTGTGAGATTAGCACTGCTGTTTTGGGATTATGCTTTTCCTACTCACACAGAAACAAATCACAGATGGGATTAGTGCTGGAAAAGTTGGCCACCGTTACAGCAAGCTTTTCTGCAGGCCTCTGGTGAGGCTGTATATGCTTTAAATTATGCTTGTAGGTTATTGTACACACTATGGAGTGAACGAAATTGCATGAGGATGTACATAATCAAGACATAAAAATCAATCCGTCTACCATGAGGAAAATTGCGTTGCTCGGATATTGCTCTTTCAGAGCTCCTTACTGTACACTCTTGAAAATGAAGCCTCCAAAGGAGGTTTTTGTAAGAACCATTTTGTGTTCCACAAAGAACGTTTTAGTAAACAGTTTTTAAAAGAAGTTAGAGCAAAGAACATTTTAATAATCTAAAGACCCTACATCATTAACAATAAAGGTTCCAAAAAATGCTTTTTGTTAATTTGAAGAACATTTTAATTATCTAAAGAATCTTTTCAACTTTCCAAAGAGCCTTTTGTGAAAAGAAAAAAAATCAAAACAAACAGTGTTCCAACCAATCACCGTCAGGGGGTTGGTGTTGTGGACTTTCACTCTGCCTCCCTCATATCCCTGCACTAGTACGAAAGTCCACAACACCAACCCCCTGACGGTGATTGGTTGGAACACTGTTTGTTTTGCTGTGGAATCGTTGGTAGCACCGATTGTTTTTTTGGCACATCTCGGACCCTAGGCTGACCACAGACAATTTATGGGGCAGGCAGCGAGCGGATCGTGAAGAAAGGTCAGCTGAAAGTGACACTTTATGTTTCAGCCTAGAATCGCTGATACAACCTTTAACAGCTATAAAACATTGCCATTTACATTGGACAAAAGTGTCTTTAGATAAATAAAATGTAAGAACTGTTTTTTAAGAACCGTTCACTCAAATGTTCTTTGGGGAAACAAAAATGGTTGTCCTTTGTTGCTACAAAAACTCACTCTTTGAAGCTTTATTTCTAAGAGTGAAGAACCATTTTGGGTTCCCCAAAGAGCCTCTCAGAGAACAGTACTCAAAAGAGGCATTATTTAATGGCTTAAAGAGCTTTATTCCACTGTAAGGAATCTTTTGTCCAATGGGAAGGTTCTATACAGTAGACATTAAAGGTTCTTCATGGAACCATTGATGCCAATGAAGAATCTTTATTTTTAAGAGTGTATGTTTGTATCCGTAATGCTAGATAGATAATGCCATATGAGAGGGAAAATCATAATAAGGTCGCTGTTGTATCTCAGTTATTTCACTTAGTAAGTGATAACATTAATTGGAAAGCAACTGAAGACTTTTGATGATCTTAGATGTGTCTTCGGAGATTTCAATCTTAAAAATAAAAGGTTCTTAAATGGTTCATTGAAAAACCTTTAACATCCATAGAATCTTTCCATTGAACAAAGTGTTCTTTAGATTAATAAAGTGTTCTTCACAATAAGAATATGTTTTTTTAAGAACTGTTCACTTAAATGTTCTTTGGCATTGCTGCAAAACACACTCTTTTAACCTTTATTTCTAATAGTGAAGAACCATTTTTGGTTCCCCCATGAGCCAAAAGAGCCTTTAGTGGCTTAAAGTGCCTTGTTCCACTATAAGGAATCTTTTGTCCAATGAGAAGGTTCTATGGACGTTAAAGGTTCTTCATGGAACCATTGATGCCAATGAAGAATCTTTATTTTTAAGAGAGTATGTTTTTATCTGTAATGCTAAATAGATAATGCCATATGAGAGGGAAAATCATAATAAGGTCACTGTTGTATCTCAATTATTTCACTAACATTAATTGGAAAGACTCTTGAGGATCTCAGATGTGTCTCTAGAGATTACAGTGTTAAAAATGAAGGTTCTTTGTTGGCATCAATGGTTCCATGAAGAACCTTTAACAGCCATAAAACCTTTACATTGGACAAAAGTGTCTTTAGATAAATAAAATATAAGAAGTGTTTTTTAAGAACTGTTCACTCAAATGTTCTTTGGGGAACCAAAAATGGTTGTCCTTTGGTGTTGCTACAAAAACTCACTCTTTGAAGCTTTATTTTCTAAGAGTGAAGAACCATTTTGGGTTCCCCAAAAAGCCTCTCAGAGAACAGTACTCAAAAGAGGCATTATTTAATGGCTTAAAGAGCTTTATTTCACTATAAGGAATCTTTTGTCCAATGGGAAGGTTCTATAGACGTTAAAGATTCTTCATGGAACCATTGATGCCAATGAAGAATCTTTATTTTTAAGAGTTTATGTTTGTATCTGTAATGCTAGATAGATAATGCCATATGAGAAGAGAAATCAAAATAAGATTGCTGTTGTATCTCACTTATTTCACTTAGTCAGCGATTACATGAATTGGAAGCAACTGAAGACTTTTGATGAAGGTTCTTTATAGGCATCAATTATTCCACGAAGAACCTTTAACATCCATAGAACCTTTCCATTGGACAAAGGTTCTTTAGATTGATTAAAATGTTCTTTCCACTAACAGTATAATGTTTTTTTAAGAACTGTTCACTCCAAGGTTCTTTGGCGAACCAAAAATGGTTCTTTTTGAGCATTGCTGCCAAAACCCACTGGGGAACCCAAAATGAAGAACCACTTTGGGTTCCCCAATAAACCTCTCAGTGAACAGTACTCAAAAGAGCTGTTATTTCATGGGTTAAAGAACCTTATTCCACTATAAGGAACCTTTTGTCCAAATGGAAGGTTCTATGGACATTAAAGTTTCTTCATGGAACCACTGATGCCAATTAAGCATCTTTATTTTTAAGAGTGTATGTTTGTATCTGTAATGCTAGATAGATCAGGCCAAATGAGAAGGAAAAACAAAATAAGATTGCTGCTGTATTTCACTTATTTCACTTAGTCAGCGATGACATTAATTGGAAGGAACTGAAGACTTTTGGTGAAGTCTCATGATGATCTCAGATGTGTCTTCAGAGATTTCAGTCGTAAAAATAAAGGTTCTTTTTTGGCATCAATGGTTCTGTAACATCCATAGAATCTTTCCATTGGAAAATATGTTCTTTAGATTAATAAAAATATTATTTCTACTAAGAATATGATGTTTTTTTTTAAGAACTGTTCATTTAAAGGCTCTTTGGGGAACCAAAAATGGTTCTTCTTTAGCATTGCTGCAAAAAACAAATCTCTGAACCTTTATTTCTAAGACTGAAGATTCATTTTGGGTTCCCCAAAGAGCCTCTCAGTGAACTACTCAAAAGAGCCATTATTTAATGGCTTAAAGAGCCTCATTTCACTGTAAGGGAACCGTTTGTCCAATGAGAATGTTCTGTTGATGTTAAAGAATCGTAATGGAACCATTGATGCCAATAAAGAATAATTATTTTTAAGAGTGTACAGTATGTTTGAATCTGTAGTGCTAGATAGATAATGCCATATGAGAAAGGAAAATCAAAATAAGATTGCTGTTGTATTTCACTTATTTCACTTAGTCAGCGATGACATTAACTGGAAAGCAACTGAAGACTTTTGATGAAGTCTCATGATGATCTCAGTTGTGTCTCCAGGGATTAAACAAAGATACTTTATTGGCATTAATGGTTTAATGAAGAACCTATAACATCCATAGAACTTTTCCATTGGACAAAATGTTCTTTACATTAATAAAATGTTATTTCCACTAAGAATCTAATGTTATTTTCTAAGAACTGTACACTCAACCAAAAATGGTTCTTCTTTGGCATTGCTGCAAAAACCTACACTTTGAACCTTTATTTTGATTCCTCAAATAACCTTATAGTGAACAGTACTTAAAAGAGCCATTATTTAATGGCTTAAAGAGCCTTATTCAACTATAAAGAACCTTTTGTCCAGTGGGAAGGTTATATGGATGTTAAAGCTTCATGGAATAATTGATGCTGGATAAGAATCTTTATTTTTAAGAGTTTATGTTTGTATCTGTAATGCTCAATAGATAATTCCACATGAATAAGAAAGAATGGAAAATCAAAATAAGATTGCTGTTGTACCTCACTTATTTCACTTAGTCAGCAATGACATGAATTGGAAAGCAAATGAAGACTTCAGAAGATTTCAGTCTTAAAAATAAAGGTTCTTTATTGGCATCAATGGTTGCACAAAGAACCTTTAACATCATTAAAATCTTTCCATTGGACAAAATGTTCTTTAGATTAGTAAAATGTTCTTCACATTAAGAATATAATGTCTTTTTAAGAACTGTTCACGCGAATGTTCTTTCGGAAACCAAAATGGTTCTTCTTTGGCATTGTTGCAAAACACACTCTTTAAACCTTTGTTTCTAATAGTGAAGAACCATTTTTGGTTCCCCAAAGACCCAAAAGAGCCATTATTTAATGGCTTAAAGAGCCTTATTCCACTATGAGAAGCCTTTTGTCCAATGGGAATGTTCTTTATGGAACCATTGATGCCAGTGACTAATCTTTTTTAATTTTTAAGAGTGTATATTTATATCTGTAATTCTAGATAGACAATGCCATATGAGAAAGGAAAATCAAAATTTGATCCTTGTTGTATCACATTTATTTCACTTAGTCAGCGATAACATGAATTGAAAAGCAGCTAAGGACTTTTGATGAAGTCTTATGATTATCTTAGATGTGTCTCCAGAGATTAAAAAGAGGTTCTTTATTGGCCTCAATGGTTTCATGAAGAACCTTTAACATCCACAGAACCTTTCCACTGGACAAAACCCTCTTTAGATTAACAAAATGTTTTTCACACTAAGAATATAATGTTTTTTTTAAGAACTGTACACTCAAAGGTTCTTTGGGGAACCAAAAATGGTTCATTTTTAGGTTGCCCTAAGAACCTCTCAGTGACCAATACTCAAAAGTAAACGTTTGTCCAGGAGAAACTTTTGTCCACTATAAGTAAACTTTTGTCCAATAGAAAGGTTTTATGGACGTTAAAGGTTCTTTATGGAACCATCGATGCCCATAAAGATTTTTTTATTTTTAAGACTGTAAGAGAAAAATATCTACCATCAGAAGTCAAATAAAAGCCATCCATGTAATTTTTAAAATGTTTTCTCTTGAAATTGCTTAGGAGAAGTAGAAACTGACACAAATGAGTTAATAGTTGTCATACTGTAAGAATATCTAGCTATAAAATGAATGCGGATATCAGCTCGGATCATTTGACCTTGGGAAAATTTTATAGGAAATGCTTGAGTTTGACTTTTGATCGCAGGTGTCTTTTATATCTTAATGTTGAGACAAAAAAATAGACATTTGTGAGATTACTGAGGTCTAAGAGTCTCTCTTTGCTCAACATTGCATCCCTTTGCTGCGTAGAAAAACAATTGCGATATTAAAGGGATCTTATTTGGATTTTTCTTTCCCATGGGTGTCTAGCATCCAGTTGGTGAGATTGCTTTTACTACAAGAAAGGCTTTGCAGAAACTGCGGTTCTTGAGCCCTAGATTTGGACGTGTTTTAATGTTGGTGGCATGATGAATGAGTTTTAAGATCAAGGGCTGGTTTACACGCACTATTTGACTGCATCTTGGCTGCCTCTCCTTTATCGTGATGAATTGGATGTAGGAAGGTGGGGGAGGCCAAGATGCACTTACTGTATGTTATCATGCATATATGCAGAGAGAACAACAAATTAAATGGAGGTTTTCAGGTTGGGTCTTTTTGTTCTTAAAGCGTGACTCATGAGGGTGACTCCAGCCTTTATGCTGTGAGAGTTAATTAAAACTTTGGCAATTTGCATGCCAACCCTATTGGGTTGTACAGTTGCTCCTTGTGTCCTTGCGTACCTTTGCATAACTTCGTCTGATCTTGCCGAAGGTGTTCTGTGTAGCTGGTAATATTGCAGAGACTAAATTGATTTACCCGTCTCTCTTTTTCTAATTAGGCTGTTCTGGCCTTCCCAAGTGACGTGTGGACCATTTTAAGGGCTAGAATTCTGTATATTGGCCTAAAAACATGTTCTGGGATGCCTATGGGATTTTTCACATGTCAAAACCATCCAGAACATTCTAGGAACATGCTAAAAACACTCCTTAGCACTACATTTTGGTGGTGAATTTTTCTACATATAATCTGTAACCAAAAATTAAGTACTTGTAATCACTTTTGGGGGTAACTGATTACAAGTAACACGAGTTACGTAATCAGATTACTTTTTTAAAGTAACTACTAAAGTAATGTGTTAAGAAAAATATCTGAGTGACTTTTTCAAATAACTAATGCCAGTTACAGTACGTTGTCTTTCCATTTATTGACTAACAGCTCTCCTGTTGCCATGTTGAGAGAAGTCAAACAAAGCAAGCACAGGCCAGATGAGAAAAAATATCAGTAAAGTAATGCAATGCAATTAATTACTTTTTTAGGTAATATTGCAAGACTGTATTGCATTACTTTTAAAAGTAACTTTCCCCAACACTGCTTGAAATTAGATTATATTACATTTTAAATACTCTTAATCAGACTATAGTTACATTTTTATTGATTACATGATTACATACTATTCACATGGTCACATAATCAAACCAGCACTGTTTTTTAATGTCTTTTTAGTTTTAATATGAGCAAATAACCTTCATTTTCTTACAATGTGAAATGGGTCAAGAGAAGCACATCTGGAGGTACATTACCAGTCCAATATTTTTGAAAAGTACGATTTAAAAAAAAAAAAAAATTAAAGACGTCAACAAAGCAAGCACAGGCCAGATGAGAAAAAGTAACGGAAAAGTAATGCAATGCATTACTTCCCACAAAAAGTAACTAAGTAATGCAATTAGTTACTTTTTTAGGGAGTATTACAAGATTGTATTGCATTACTTTTAAAAGTAACTTTCCTCAACACTGCTTGAAATTAGAGTACATTACATTTTAAAATACTCTTAATCAGACTACAGTTAAATTTTTATTGATTACATGATTACATATTATTCATATGGTCACATAATCAAACCAGCGCTGTTTATTAATGTCTTTTTATTTTTCATATGAGCAAATAACCTTCATTTTCTTACAGTGTGAAATGGGTCTAGAGAAGCACATCTCGAGATACACTAATTTTTTAGAAAAGTAAGATTTTTTATGTTTTAAGATGTCTCTTCTGCTCACTAAGCCTGCATTTTTTTATCAAAAGTACAGTACCAAATTTTCAAATATTTTTACTAATTAAAATAACTGTTTGTTATTTGAATATATTTTAAAATGTAATTTATTCCTGTGATTAAAGCTAAATAAATTACATATTAAAGTATATTCAAATAGAAAACAGTTATTTTAAATAGTAAAAATATTTTGCGTTTTTGCTGTACTTTGGATTAAACAAATGCAGGTTTGGTGAGCAGAAGAGACTTCTTAAAAAAACATGAAAAATCTCACTGTTCAAAAACTTTTGACTGGCAGTGTAAGGCAACTTATCATGTCCAGTTGTGATGTTTTTATAAAGCTCAGTGCTCAAAACAGGCTATATTTTACTGTATGAAGCACTGTATTCTCATATTTTGGATTTACAAGCATGCCGTTTTACTAGGAGAACTTTTACTCACTGTGAAACAGGCCTTAAGTTACATAACCCTAAATTTTGGCTACTTTGTACTGTAACGCATATACTTCAGACTCTTCACAGGAAGATTAGCAACTGTGTTTTTCCCTCATTATTTCAAATGAATTCAGAGGCCATTTGCAATGCCACACTGAACCGATTGTCCTGTAGATAACAGGTTGTTCAGCTGGCCTACGCTCTGTCTTCAAGTCTATTAGATTAGCCCGTTTCATTCGATTGACCTACACAAAATGTTTCGATTAGATCTAGATCTGGAAGCTGGTAAACAGTGGTTGGGTTGGATGATTTGAACGCATTGCTGCTCACCATTGCACATTTATACAATTACTTTTATATTTGCTCAATAATTGTAATATGATTAAAGGTTCAGATGGTAAGCCTTTGTGCTGGCCACTCAAGATAAACCAATAATTTCCTGTTTTTCCTCCAAGAACAGCAGACAAAGGACTGTTATCAATTTTGGCACATCCTTAGCTCGAAAAAAAAAACCTCATCTCTTCTCAAACCAAGAAAAAAGTTCAATCAGATAACAAAGCATAAAGAGACACCAAGCCAGCCAAAGAGGAAATGGAAATTTTCACTGTCCTTCATTGATTGTCAAAGATGTTTTCATTGATTTAAAATATTTAGCTTTTTTTTTTCTCGAGATAGTAATTTAGTCATCTATTTGTCCGTTATTTACAGTATGAAACCCGTATTTCTTCTAGGGAGCACAAAAGGAGAAAAACTCTGCTGGTTGCTGTTTTCCATGCAATTACAGTGAATAGTGCTGAAGCTTTCAAGCTTTATAAAGAACACAAAAGCGCCATAAAAACGTATCACAAAAGTACTCTGAGTCACCCAGTATATTCCAAGTCTTCTGAAGTCATTGGATTGCTTTGTGTTATGAAAAGACCTAGATTTACATCATTATTCACTAATTATCATCTTCTCCAGTGAGCTGTTAACCTCTGAGACCGGCTCATTGAGTCAGTTAGTTGAGCTTGAGAACCGGTCCAATTTGCGAACGAGTCATTTGAATCCCAAATTATTCAGATCGTTCAGTTGTGAAGTGGATTAACCGATTCATCAGACTCAAAAGAATGATTCGCTCATGAATCGTGACATTGCTGCTTCTGTCACAAACACAGCAAAGACAGTCAGGATTTTCAGTCTGGTCCACATAAAATTAATTCAGTTCAAGTTTAATTGTATTGTGCTTTTCACGATACCAATCGTTGCAAAGCAGCGTTGCAAAACAGAAAATGTAAGTTTCTACAATATATTTAGTAGTAGCTTAAGTAAGAAGTCATATTTTGTCAATTTGTGGCTCAGGTCTGCATTTATTCATTTAAATTTTGTGTTCAACAGACGTAAGTCAAATGGTTTTGAACAGCATGAGGATGTGCAAAAAAGAGAGACAATTTTCATTTTTAGGTGAACTATTTACCCAACTAAACAATCAATCAGAGTTTTGTATTTTGTAGCAACAGATATTTGATTCTACTCTTTCATTTAGAAAACAAAACAATTGCAAGGACACCTGGGCATCACTCAATTCTCCTTGTTCTGTTTTGTTGTGATACTTGTGTCTCTATTTTTCATCTGTAGCTTATCTTGCTTGACACTGTACTCTTCTTAATCTGAAGATTTTCCATGTTCTTTTTTATAGTAGGTTTTGATTTCATACTGTGAACCATGAGCATAGAGAACAGTATTTTTCAGTATAGTCAGCAGTCTGGTTTCTCTAGTTGAGCTTGAGAACCGGTCCAATTTGCGAACGAGTCATTTGAATCCCAAATTATTCCGATCGTTCAGTTGTGAAGTGGATTAACCGATTCATCAGACTCAAAAGAATGATTCGCTCATGAATCGTGACATTGCGGCTTCTCTCACAAACACAGCAAAGACAGTCAGGATTTTCAGTCTGGTTTACAATTAATTCAATTCAAGTTTAATTGTATTGCACTTTTCATGATACCAATCGTTGCAAAGCAGCTTTACATAAAATATAAGTTTCTACAATATAATTAGTAGTATCTTAATGTGTAAGAAGTCATATTTTGTCAATATTTTGTCAATTTGTGGCTCCAGTCTGCATTTATTCATTCAAATTTTGTGTTCAACAGAAGTAAGTCAAATGGTTTTGAACAGCATGAGGGCGTGCAAAAAAGAGAGACAATTTTCATTTTTAGGTGAACTATTTGCCCAACTAAATAGTCTATCAAAGTTTGTATTTTGTAGCAGCAGATATTTGATTCTACTCTTTTTCATTTAGAAAACAAAACAACCGCAAGGACATCTGGGCATCACTCAATTCTCTCTGTTCTGTATTGTTGTGATACTTGTGTCTCTATTTTTCATCTGTAGCTTATCTTACTTGACACTGTAGTCTTCTTTATCTAAAGATTTTCCATGTTCTTTTTTATAATAGGTTTTGATTTCATACTGTGAACCATGAGCATAGAGAACAGTATTTTTCAGTATAGTCAACAGTCTGGTTTCTCTACCACAGACTGTTTATTGGAGCCAATGTGTAATTATGGTTATTAAAGAAACCTTAAGGGGAATGTTTTACTCTCTTATTTGAATAAAGTTACCCTTGCCTATTGAGTTATTTCGGTTGCTTCAAGGTAAAGGTGTATATTTGCTTTCATTTTTAATTAAAGTACATGAATCGAATGACGTCGGACTATTTTAAGAATGCCAAATAGTGTTCTAGAGCAACGATTTGCATGGTAATCACATTAATAAAAAATGAAGAGAAGGTAAATAAAATTCTGACTTGAAGCAACATACACAAGTTGCATACACGGTTTTATTCGGTAAACATTGGCTATGTAATTTGATAACCTACTTTGTGCAAACTGTGCAGCGGAACTAATTAAGTATGTACTAATCCTCATAAGTAAGTTATCATCAGTTTTTGACTAAATGCAAAGGATTCAGCATTGACCGAATCATGGCTTATCCCTTCTTTCTCTTTGTGTTTAATGCAGGATCCCTGGTGAGATCCCGTTGGCTGATGATCCCCCTGCTCGTGCAGGCCTGGCTCTTGGCTTCCCAAGGCCGAGTCCGAGAGAAGCCTTGTCCCCGAAGCTGCCGCTGCGATGGCAAAATAGTCTATTGCGAGTCAAATGCCTTCCGCGACGTGCCAAAGAATGTTTCCGTAGGATGCCAGGGCCTCTCTCTGCGGTACAACAGCTTGGTGAACCTCAGGGCTGGTCAGTTCGCTAGCCTCAGCCAGTTGGTCTGGCTGTACCTAGACCACAACTACATCAATGGAGTGGACAAGCAAGCCTTTCAGGGTGTGCGAAGACTAAAAGAGCTGATCCTCAGCTCCAACAAGATCACGCATTTGGAAAACAGCACGTTCCATTCGATCCCCAACCTGCGCAATCTGGACCTCTCCTACAACAAGCTTCAAATCTTGCAGCCGAATCAGTTCCAAGGCTTGCGCAAACTCTTGAGTCTCCACGTCCGATCGAATTCCCTCAAGACGGTTCCCATGCGAGTGTTTCAGGATTGTCGAAATCTAGAGTTCCTCGATTTGGGCTACAATCGGCTGCGAAGCCTCACACGTAACGCGTTTGCAGGCCTTCTCAAACTAACCGAATTACACTTGGAACACAACCAGTTCTCAAAGATAAATTTCTCTCATTTCCCAAGACTGAACAACCTCAGAGCTTTGTATCTCCAATGGAATCGGATAAAATCGATAACCCAGGGAATTACATGGACCTGGACCTCTTTGCAAAAGCTGGATCTTTCTGGGAATGACTTGCAGGTGTTGGATTCGAGCATCTTCCAGTGTCTCCCTAACTTGCAGACTCTCAATCTGGACTCCAATAAGCTAAGCAATGTGTCTCAAGATGCCATCTCAGCTTGGATCTCTCTTACTACCATCAGTCTTGCGGGTAACATTTGGGAATGCAGCCCCAGCTTATGCCCCCTCGTAGCTTGGCTGAGGAACTTCAAGGGGAACAAGGAGACTACCATGATTTGTGCTGGACCAAAGGAGGTCCAGGGTGAGAAAGTCATTGAGGCTGTTGACACGCATGGAATCTGTAAGACGACCCCCACTCCTTACCAGCCGATCTCCTCCACTGTAAGCTCCCCGTCCAAACCTGGACGCTTTCCCCTGCCCACTATGTTCAGGGTGAATGAGAAAATAACACGTGGCAATCCAGTTGCACCTTCCCCGACGGCTGCGTCCCCACCTGTCCCCGAGCAAGACTTCGAGCATGTTTCATTCCACAAGATAATTGCCGGCAGCGTCGCCCTCTTTCTATCCGTGGCCATGATCTTGCTAGTGATCTACGTCTCCTGGAAGCGTTATCCCAGCAGCATGAAGCAACTCCAGCAGCATTCCATGGTGAGAAAGCGCCGGAAAAAGGCGCGGGAGACAGAGCGCACCCTCAGCTCCCCGCTTCAGGAATATTATGTGGACTACAAACCCACAAACTCTGAGACCATGGACGTACTGGTCAATGGGACAGGACCCTGTACCTACACCATCTCCGGCTCCCGAGAATGTGAGGTATGATCCGTCGCCCTCCTAAAATCCATTACCACTGCGGGGAACAAGAGGTAAATGTCCAGTCGATGTGAGGCGAAAAAATTGTGTTGTCTCCCTCCCTTTTCCGCTGCTAGCTGTTCCCCTCTAATGGGTAGGAAACATGGGTCAGTGCATGGCAACTTGAGTCATACATTCTCAGGCTTGTAATCAAAGTTTGTTTCCTCCTTTTATCTCAGGTATAGTAAGATAAAACAAGCCAAAAACACCTTGTTATATATCAAACACCAGCACCAGTTTGGGGAATTTGTACTCTCAGCTGGCTTGAAGCAAAACATTGAGCACTGCTTTTAAAATACACCTCTGATTGGCTTTGAGAAATTGCTGTAGTTTCAAATACTGGGTCAAGTCTCTGTGCATTGCTCCTTTCCTATCCTCTATGTGTTTTTGCATTATTATCAACATGCAACACCCCAGGCAAATGGCTGTTGAGTCCAATAAATTGCTGTGTCCTGCTTGTTTAAAGGAAAGAGACCGAAAAAAAGACATTGATGAAATGTGAGAGCTAATATATTGGTCTGCTTCCAAGATAAATATTTGCCTCATTTTGCATTCAAGGTAGCAGTGACCAGATTATTGAGGGGTTGGGGAGATTTCCCTTAATCATGCACTTTGTCAGACAAATCACCAATTCAGGACATAATTAAAGGAACACATTGCTGATCCTTGTACGTAATCCTGCCACATGGCTACTCTTGGCTCTTAGCAATCGCGTCCCGTAATTTATGCATGTCATAGGTGCTCCCCATGAAATATGATAAGGCTCAGGTCCAAGCTTGAGAAAATAAGCGTAAAGCCTTTTGCCACAAAGCAGCTAGTCAAGAGAGTCAAAGTACACATACAAGACAAATTACATTTCTATTCAGGGCCGTAGAACAGCAAAAGCAAAGGCAATCTTCATGGTGAAAATAAATTCAGTGTTCGCAGGTCTAATTATGCATGGCTTTCAGCAAAGGTCATCTTGAGTATCGTTTCCATCACTTTGCCGGAAGTGTTAGAACAAGTGTGAGATCCGTAGGGAGTCTAACTTACAGGACAAGCCGTCATTTTGTTCTGTTTTGTTGATTCAGTGGATTGCAGGTCCACATGGTGGTTAGCTATATTCCCATTGTAACTATTGAGCAAGCCCAAGGGATGCTTCTTAACATCTCTAAAATACGATAAAGCTGGTTTGCTCTTAGCTTTGCACAGGAAGTACATCCCATGAAACAAGGTCAGATAAAATAATTATTAAAGTGTTTGACTAAGACTTTTTTTGAAAGTGCTATGGCGATTGTCTTTGCTTTCGCACCGATAAAAGGTCATTTTTCAGCGGTATATTTTAGTGGTTAAATCTGCATTGTAAACAAGCTGCTGTGCTTTTTCTGCTCGTGTAGTGTTGCCGTGTTGATTCATTTGCTTTATGGTCTTTTTGTTGTTAGCATCCATCATGTCCTTTGCCCCCTTTGTTGCTCCCGTTGTTGTGTTTTTCTGTCTTTGACAATTACTAGTTTTTTCAGTAAATGTAAAACTGCACCTGCATTTTACCAAGTAACCCTTACTGCTAATGTGTAACAGAGTGATATTGGATGATCTCATGTGAAACGTGTTTTCCCTGTTGCTATGAGCTAGAAAAGGAAATCATAAAATGTACAGTATTGTGTATTATGCATAATACAGATAATAGTTTTTTTCAGTTACTATCATCAATTTTAGCTGAAAAATAGTATAAATAGAGGGTTTGCATTTAAGTCAGGATTTGGTCAGTTTCGGCTGTACGGCTATACTGGCGATACTCGGATGTAAACAACAGCATGGATTGTTCTGCAAAATTATGCTGTCAATGGAAAAAATATGTGGAAGCTGCTAAACCATATAGAGAAGGACTAAGCAGGAAAGGGCGCTATATTTTGACTAACTAAAGTTAATAGGTGGTACAGTATTAATTAAAATATTAGCGTAATATTTCACCTACCTGACTGGAAATGATAAGAACAAACAAGAATGTTGTCAAAATTCTTGCCCTGGAAATCCTGGTTCAGTTTAGCCAACCACAAACACCTTTTGTACTCAAGACAGTTTTGTGCACTCTTCTCCTTGATTTGTTATAACTTTTGGCAGTCTATAGTACTCCTAATATTTTTCCTGGTATGACCGATTAGTACAGCCCAAAACATGACAATGATTTATCATTTTCAGCAGCAATAATCAGCAAAATATGCAAGTTTCGTTTGGTTTAGGGGCATTGTTATGATCAGTGCCACCAGTATGGTCCATATATGTGAAATATTTTTTTTTTTTTTTTGTTTTCAGTAAGTTTGAATGAATTCTGATCATGTTAGCAGATTATAGCTACAGTCTTAGATTCAGTATAATTGGGATGTACATATGTTCCCCCTTAATCTTTTACACTACCAGTCAAACGTTTTTGAACAGTAAGATTTTTAATGTTTTTAAAGTCTCTTCTGCTTACCAAGCCTGCATTTATTTGATCCAAAATACAGCAAAAGCAGTGATATTGTGAAGTATTTTTACTATTAAAATAAATGCTTTCTATATATTTTAAAATGTATTTTTTCCTGTGATCAAAGCTAAATTTCAGCATCATTACTCCAGTCCTCAGTGTCACATGATTCATCAGAATTCAAGAAACTTTATTAGGATTATTATCAATATTTAAAACAGTAAATTTCAGGATTCTTTGATGAATAAAAAGACCCAAAGATCAGCATTTATCTGAAATAAAAAAGTTTTTGTAACATTACATATTATACAATTTAAAAGCTTAAAAAAGACTCCATTTCAGATAAATGCTGTTTTTCTGAATTTATCAAAGAAACCAAAAACAAATCTACTCAGTTGTTTTCAACATAAATTTTTGAGCACCAAATCAGAATATTAAAATGATTTCTGACAGATCATGTGACGAGAGTAATGATGCTGAAAGTTCAGCTTTGAAATCACAGGAATAAATTACATTTTAAAAAATATTAAAATAGAAAACAGTTATTTTAAATAGTAAAAATATTTCAAAATTTTACTGCTTTTGTTGTACTTTGAATCAAATCAAATGCAGGCTTAGTGAGCAGAAGAGATTTCTTTAAAAAAAAAAAAAACATTAAACATCTCACTGTTCAAAAACTTTTGACTGGTAGTGTATATTTGGTTGCATCCTTGTACTATGGGAATATATCTTTGACTACAAGGTTTTATAGTCCGCCTGACTCTCCATCTCTCTCTTTAATCGGGCGGTTGCTCTTGCTCTCCTGCTTGAGTTAGATGAGTCCCTGACAGCTTTTTGTTGACAAGGCAGAACCACAGGAAGTCCAGGCAGTGGGCCATTACTGAAGCCCCTTGATGTTGTGAGCAGTCAGGCTGGCCATATTTACAGGCAAGAAGGACGGTGATTCTATCTCGGAAAATTGGAAGTGTCAAAGAGCGAGATCAGAGACATAAAGCTACGGCTGTCAGAAAGCAATTTTTATCGAGCGGTGATAACCTGTGACCTCCTATGACCGCGGTCAGCGGCATTGCTCATACGCACACATCCGCAGAAGAGAAGAGGTATAGAATAACATTGGGCTGATAATATGGCGTGATTGTGGAGTGGACTGTCTTGTACACTCACGACTATTGAATCGATGGAGAATAAGAGATAAAGGCTCTTGTTTCGTTTTGCACAGTCTGCTTTGATTTCTTTCATTCATGGTTTGTATTTCAATTGTAGTTTGGCAGCAAATAAGGAGCTTGACACTAGTTTACATAACAAAAGCTTACATACACCTTGCAGAATGTGCAAAGTGATTATTGTTTGACCAAAATAAGAGGGATCATACAAAATTTTTTATTTAGTACTGACCTGAATAAGATATTTCACATATTGTTTACATATAGTGCACAAGAGAAAACAATAGTTGAATTTATAAAAATGACTCAAAAGTTTACATACACTTGATTCTTAATACTGTGTTGTTACCTGAATGATCCACAGCTGTGTTTTTTTGTTTAGTTGTATTTGTTCATGAGTCCCTTGTTTGTCCTGATCAGTTAAACTGTCTGCTGTTTTTCAGAAAAATCCTTCAGGTTCCACAATTTTCTTGTTTTTTCAGCATTTTTGTGTATTTGAACCCTTTCCAACAATGATTGTTTGGTTTTGAGATCCATCTTTTCACACTGAGGACAACTGAGGGACTAATGTAACTGTTACAGAAGGTTCAAACACTGATCCGTCAGAAGAAAAAAAAATGCATTAAGAGCCGGGGCTGAAAACTTTTGGAATTTAAAAATCAATGATTAGCCTAAATTTAACTTTTGTTTTCTGAGAAACATGTAAGTATCTTATGTAGCTGCTGAACTGCTTCTGGGCAGTACTAAATAAAAGAAATATGATATTTAGTAGGGATGCCACAATTCTCAATATAATATTGAACCGTTCGGTACGACATCCACGGTTCAATACGCGCTTGTGAATTGCGTTTTTTTCGGTTTTACGTTTAAATAATTTATGTGCGTTTTATTTCTCTCCGAATTGACTGTTTGTGTGTGCCTGTAAGTCTACGAGCTGAGATGAGGAGTAAATATTTGAGCAAATATTCAATCACTATGCTCTAAAGTTAGGGGGCGCTTAACCATCATTCCACACTTTAACATGGCGAGCAGTGGTGAAGTGAGGCAACAGTACGAGGAAGCGCCGACGTCTTTCAAATCCGCGGTGTGGGGACATTTCGGTTTTGCCGTTGAGTATAATGCCGAGAAAGAAAAAACGGTGAACAAAAAAATGACTGTGTGCAAGCATTGTTTTACACGTATAGCCTACTCAAACGGAAACACTTCCAACATGACTGCACATCTGCGGCGCCATCACCCAGCAATATCACTGTCTGAAGGCAGGATAGCAGAGAAGGTAATACTGGAGTACTGTTAAGTTTAATTAAGATGGTTTATTTATGTTTACTTAAGTACAAATATGTTTATTTGAAATGGTCAATTTATGTTTATTAACTTCACATGTATGTTTATTTTCAAAATGTAGGAATTTATGTGCTCCCCAGTTTGTACATGGGCTACCAGCAGCTGTGAGATTTCAGTGTTAATTTTTTTTATTATCCAATACACTAGGAACTAGTGTACTTTTCTTGGCTTTTAAGTAAAATAAAGGAGTATTGCAATAAATCGTTTTTATTTTTTTTCTCCTTAACCTCTTACTGTTCCTATTGCCTAAGCATAGAATAACAAAAAAACACTTATGTGTCAAGCCATCAGAACCGAACCGAACCGAGATATGTAATGAACTGTAGGCTAACTGTTTTGTTGCATCCCTAATATTTAGTCAAAATAAGAAAAATGTACACATCCTCATTCTGTTTAAAAGTTTTCACCCCCGGCTCTTAATGCGTCGTTTTTTCTTCTGGAGCATCAGTGAGTGTTTTAACCTTCTGTAATAGTTGCATATTGAGTCCCTCAATTGTCCTCAGTGTGAAAAGATGGATCTCAAAATCATAGAGTCATTGTTGGAAAGGGTTCAAATTCACAAAAATGCTGAAAAACCAAAGAATTTGTGGGACCTGAAGGATTTTTCTGAAGAACAGCAGGCAGTTGAACTGTTCAGGACAAACACGCACACACACACACACACAAAAAACAGCTGTGGATCATTCAGGTTACAACACAGTATTAAGAATCAAGTGTGTGTAAACTTTTGAACAGGGTCATATTTAAATGTCTTTTATGTGAAATATCTTATTCAGGTCAGTACTAAAACAAAAAAAAAATTGCATATGCTGTATATGCAAAAAAAGTGACCTACGTTCTGCAGTTCTGCACTAAAGAAGGACAGACAGTTATACAGAACTGATACGACATCAGAGTGAGCAAATGATGACAGAATTTTTCGGGTGCAGATTCTTTGCAGAAAGCCTGTGAAATTCCTTTGACATTTTTGGTAATGATGTAAGTTTCGTAAGTAACTAACTAGGAGCAACTTCCACTGTGATAGCTCTTTGGCCAGATCAAAAAAAGTAAGGATGAAAAAACGGTTTCCTATCTGTCATTGCAGATGTATTAATGAGCGATTCGCATGTTACGCCGCTGTGAAGTCCCTGCTTAATCATTGTGACCGTGTTTTGGCGTTTCTCCAGAAGCAGAGCTACTGTAAAAAGCCAGTGGGCTTTGGCAGCATTGTTTCAGCGTATTAAAATGAACAACAGCTTCCCTGAAACTACAAATGTCCTCTTTAGCAGAACAGGGCCCTCCCAGAGCTCTCTGTTGGGTCAGCTCCTTTTGCTCCAAATGGCGAAGGCTTCGTCCTTGAGTTCTGGACGGCTTCCCGGTGTTTCTGGCCCATGCAGCGGTGCTTCACCTTTCCTACCGCAACTGTCCCGGGCAACCCAACCTTTACTCAATGCTTGTTTTATACAAACACAGAGCTGGGACTTAGAGATTAATGCGCGTGTTTGTATCCGTGCGGTTGCGCATCTCTTTTTCAAGGACTTTTGCTATGAATATTCAGTCTGGATATGATTCTGCAGGGACAACAAAACAGCTCTGTTCCTAGAATTACCTTGCAAGCTTATTACCTGGACAGCGTTTTCGGATTATGTATGTATTTATACATCTACTGGAATGAGTTTTTTTTTTTTAAGATGTCTCCTGTGCTCACCAAAGCTGCATTTATGTGATCAGAAGTGCATTAAAATCAGTAATATTGTGAAATATTATTACTATCTAAAAGAATAGTTTTCTTTTCGAATATATTTTAAAATGTAATTTATTTCTGTGATGTAAAGCTGAATTTTCTGGAATACTCCAGTCTTTAGTGTCACATGATCCTTCAAAAATCATTCTAATATGCAGATTTTTTAAAGGTTATTATTTCCTCTCCTTGTGCTGTTTCATGTGGAAACCTTGATGAAAATTCTTTGATGAATGGAAAAAGAATAGCATTTATTTGAAATGGAAATCTTTTCAAGACATTCAAAATATTTGCTGTTATTTTGGTCAATTTAATGAACTGTATTGAATTGAACTGAATTAAATTTAAAATTTTTAATTTGTATTTATCTCTTTATTTATTTGTATTAATTACATGGATACTACCAGTCAAGAGTTCGGAATGATTATGCTTTTTGTTTTGTTTTTTCTCATCAAGGCTGCATTTATTTGATCAAAATTGCGATAAAATCAGTTATATTGTGAAATATTATTACAATTTAAAATTACTGTTTTCTATCTGAATATATATTTAAAACATAAATTATTCCTGTGATGCAAAGCAAAATTTTCAGCATTACACCAGCCTTCAGTGTCACATTATTCTTCAGAAATCATTCTAATATGCTATTTTTTTTTTTTTTTACAAATTATTATTTATTAATATGTGAATTCTATTTATTACTATCAGTGTTAAAAATATTTGTGCTTTTTCATATTTAGTGGAAACTGTGATATTTTTTTTCTCAGGATTCTTTGAATTAATTAAAAAATAAATTGGTGAATAAAATTATTCTTTTTTTTTTTTCTTTTTTTTTATTATTATATTTTTATTTATTATTTTAAAGCCAGTTTTGGTCTATAGATGTTATTGTCATATAGTTTATTTTATTTTTATTTATTTTATTATATTTTTTCAAATGTATTTTATTTACATCCACACTACCTAGTTTGGAATTAATTTATTGTATTTATCAATTTAATGAGCAATTGTTGAATAAAAGTTTTTGTTTTGTATTTATTAAATTTGTATTAATTGTTATAAAATGTGTTGTATTTATTTATTTATGTTTTTATAATGTAAAAAAATCCACCAAATTTAGCTTAACATCTTAATTTCAGTTCTTTCTTAAATATGTATAATATGGACTTTAAATATGTTATGGCAAAACATATGTTGCCATGACATATCATTAATTCTATTGCTCATATATACAGTACATGCTTAAAAATGTCATCTGAAAATAGACTACTGAAGTTTTTGTGTGTACTATACTTGCAGTACTGCATTGCTAAATGAGCAACAGGCTAATACCAAACTGTAGTTTAGTGCCCTGTGCACGTTTTGTGTTTCAAATCATACATTTATAAGGTTCCAATTGAGTTGGACATCTGCTTGAGTAGGCAGGAGACAGCAGGACAGCCCATGAGCTTTTGGAGCCGAGCTGATGTGTATTTCTAATAAAAGTGAAATTCTCTGGGAAGAGATGACATATGAATGCATAAAGAGTATGTTCACTCATTTGACATCTGGGATGCAGTGCTAAATGAACATATGTCAGCTACAAACAGTCCTTTATGAACACCAAGCGAGAGCGATCCTGCTGCAGCGGAAAAGTTTGGAGGAAGCACCTAAACAGATGTCTTAAATTTCACCAACTTTAAATGGGCAAAACTAGGCCGCAAGGTAACAAAATATAACCTGTAGGCGATGCAGCTCGGGTTGTTAGTGTCTTGTTAAATGAAACATGCCAGTGAAGGATGCTGAAGGCTTTCCTGTGGATTGGAAGGACAAATTGCTAAGAAATCGAAAGCAGAATCATTTAGGACTTAGTAACTGACCTTGATTGTAAAAGCAATGCTACAAACAGTCATAATGCATCCTCAGGCCGAATATGTGTGTCTGGATGTTATACTGCGAGATTGGATTATTTATTTTATTTAATCATTTTCATTTTATTTTTAGAATGGCATGTACTGATGAATTGTGTACAATAACACCAGGCACATTTATTATTAAAGCTATTTTATTTTAATGTATTTTTCCAATTCATTATTTGATTTTTTTTTTTATTGTTTCAGTTCATTATTTTATTTATTTTTTAATGCATTATTTAATTTTATTTTTAGAATAGCATACACTGATCAATTGTATACAGTATAATCTGAAACATTTATTAAAGTCGGTAAGCTCTTGATGTGCGTTTTATTTTTATTCTATTGTATTTTAATGTTTTAAATTAATTTTTATTTTTATTTTATTATATTAAATATTTTATTTTATTTTATTTAGAATAGCATACACTGATCAATTGTGTACAGTATAATCATTTATTAATCATTTAACATTTATTTAAGTCAGTTTTGGACTTTAAGCATTTTGATGTGCATTTTATTTTTTAATGTTTCAAATTCATTTTATTTTTATTTTATTATGTTCATAATTTTTTTTTTGTTTTTTTTTTTTGGTTTTTTTTTAGAATAGCATACACTGATTAATTGTGTACAATAAGATGAGAAGCTTTTATTTTATTTTATTTTATTTTACTGTTTGTAGAATAGCTTACACTGATGAATTGTGTACAATAAGATCAAAACATTTATTTAATTCATTTATTAAATTTATTCAAGTCAGTTTTGGTCTTAGTAAGCTCTTGATGTGCATAATTTAATTTATTTTATTTTATTTTATTTTATTTTATTTTATTTTATTTTATTTTATTTTACACTGATGGATAATCGGTCTTAATAAGCTCCTGATGTTCAATATTTTATTTACTTATTTTTGTAGAATAGCTTACACTGATGAATTGTGTACAACAAGACCAGAAACATTTATTAAGGCTTTTTTATTATATTGATTAAAGTCAGTTTTGGTCTTAATAAACTCTTGATGTGCAATTTATGATGTTATTTAATTTTATTTTTTATTTTTTTATTTTTTTATTTTTTATGGAATAGCATACACTGATGAATAATGCACAATAAGACCAGAAACATTTACTAAAGTCAGTTTTGGACTTTATAAGCTCTTGATGTGCATTATTTGATTTGATATTCAATAGCAAACACTGATTAATTGTGCACAGTAAGACCAAAAACATTTACTAAAGTCATTTATTACATTTATTAAAGTCAGTTTTGATCTTTATAAGCTCTTGATGTGCATTTTATTTAATATTTTTAGAATCCACTGATAAATTCTGTACAATAAAAGCAGGAACATTTATCATTACAGTCAGTTTTGGTCTTTATCCACTCTTGACTAAACAAGGGCATTAGAGTTTCACTTACTTTTCTTTTTCTCTTTCTATAGTTCTATAAAGTAAAGGAACGGAGCGTTTTATAGCACTGACCTGTCAGGTCAGATAAAATAAAAGTCACTGATGGGTGTTTAAAGCCCAAGCTTTAGCGGTGGCTCTCAGGCAAAGCCAGACCTCGAGTGAATTAATGAATTGATAATGAAATTCAATTATACAGTTCCATTCAGGCGAGCGTTTGGGACAAAAGGTATCATTCAGGCGGCTGTCGTAAGTCTTGACCCCAGATGACTGGAACGCTGTTGTTACCGTCAGAAAGATGGCTGAACCGGGATGAAAGCACTTGTGATATTGATTCTAGGTGAGTCCATGAGAGATTTCATCATTGACTTGATTCTGTCGGATTGGTTACACTTCACCAAACTCTACAGATGCGCCAAATCAAATCAATCCCTTCTGTTCTCATTTAGTTTGTTTTCCATTTTACTACATAAGTCATTTACATAATTATCTCCTCTGAATCTCATAAACCGAAAACAGATATAGAATATAATGGTGCCATTTAGAAAATACAGTGCTGTTTAGACACTTTAGTCAAATTACCCAAATTTCATTGCATTCTAGGATCATTTCCCCTAACTTTTCTACATACTTTTTGCTCAGTTATTTGTTTTAGTGATTTCTAGTAGTGTGAAATCAGCTCACACAGGTTCAATCCAAGTCCACATCAAATTATTTAATCAGCTAATATTACTAATATTTCTGAGTGGAGCAGAATATAAGCTCTATCCACCTTATTTTTTCAATGCAGAAGTATGTTTTCTGGTAATGTGTGAGACTTAAGGTTCATAAGCTGTAGGGAAATAACAAAGCTAATAACAACGGATAGTAAAAGGTAAAACTGTCTGTACTACAAACCATTGTGTTCATAATTAAGATAATACATTAACAAACTAAGGTAAGACAGAACAGGAAGCCAGACATTTTTAATTTACAAATGGCCGTGCCCATGTTTTGTTTTGTTTTGTTTTGTTTTGTTTTGTTTTGTTTTGTTTTGTTTTGTTTTGTTTTGTTTTTTGTTTATTTATTTTTGTTTAATTTAGTTTTATTTTGTTAAAATTCATATATATTTTTTATTTAATATATTTTATTTTATTCAAATTCATTGTTTTATTTTATTTTATTATGTACAAAAAAAAATAAATAAATAAATAAATATATATATATATATATATATATATATATATATATATATATATATATATATAATTATTTATTTATATATAAATATATATTGTTTATTTTGAATAGCATACACTGGTAAATTGTGTACAGTAAGACAGAAACATTTATTTGAAGTATTTTATTAAATGTAATAAAGTAAGTTTTGGTTTTCATAAGGTTTTAATTTGTATTTAATTTCATTTTATTATTAAATTAAATTAAATTAAATTTCTTTCAAATTAATTATTTTTTAATGCAAAATGCATTATTTATTTTATTTTATTTTATTTTGCATATACTGATAATTGTGTACGGTAAGATCAGAATCATTTATTAAAGTCATTTATTAAATGTATTAAAGTCAGTTTTTTTTTTATCAGCTTTTGATGTGCACTTTATATTTGATTTTATTATCTTATTTAGTTTTATTTTATATTATTTTGTTTAATTTAACTGCATTATATTATATTGTATATATTTATTTATTTTTAGCATACACTGAATTGTGTACAATAAAACCAGAAACATTTATTAAAGTCATTTAATACATTTCAATTTGTTGTTAATAAGAATCATAAGCTCTTGATGTGCATTTTATTTTGTTTTATTTTATTATGTTCAAATTCAATATTTTTTAATTTTTTTTGGACACTACTGAATAAGTCAGTTTATCCAACATTTATTAAGTCATTTATTTAATTTACTCAGTTTTGGTCTTGATGTACATTAATTTAATTTAATTTAATTTAATTTAATTTAATTTAATTTAATTTAATTTAATTTAATTTAATTTAATTTAATTTAATTTTATTTTATTTTATTTTATTTTATTTTATGTTCAAATTCAATATTTCTTTATTTAGCATACACTGATGAATTGTGTACAAATAAAAACAGAAACATTCATCAAAGTCATTTTTTTAATTTATTCAGTTTTGGTCTTGATGTACATTTTATTTTATTCCAATTATTTAATTTTATTTATTTTTTACAATTTCATTTTATTATGTTTCAAATCCATTTTATTATGTTCTAATTCAGTATTTTATTCATTTATTTTTAGCATAAAAAGAGATGGACTGGGAAAAAAGTTTGCATTGTGAATATTTAATTAAGTACACATCCACACACTGGATTGAACTAGTTTATTTCAAAATAGCTAGAAAAACCTGGTTTTCCATTGTATGACCCCCTTTAAAGACCCATTAATGCACCAGGGACGGGATAAGAAAGTAAATACAACCCCCTCCCATCGCTGTCACTTCTCTCTTGCGGCCGTCCTGATTTTGGCAGTGTTTTTGGAGTGTGATAAACAGTGAGAGACACACACGCATAGTGTGGCAGACAGTGTGGTGGAGCTGAACCCTTGTCTATCTGTGCTGTCTTTACTGGCAGAGCGGCACGCAGCTGTGAGGAGGGCATTGCTTTAGCCTTCATTGTTGCAGTTGAGTGTAAAAGCTTTGTTTTGGCTGGCCACACGGCTCAGGTGCCTTTATTGAGTGCGGGATTGAATCCAGACCCGCAGCTGCACGCGCAAAGCAGCTCGAGAGCACCTCTTCTGGAACCGATTAGTTTTTTAGCACGCTTTGATGGAAACTAGTTGAGTATATTCTGATTGGAAAATAACAGTTCAGCGGTATTATCCTAACTGCGCTTCAAGTGCAATGTAGTAAATGTCAGCCGAACGAGCCATTTGCATTTGGGAAGGTCTGTTGGCGAGGTCTGTTCTGTTTAGTGCGTGATTTGTAAATTATCCAGTTTCAGGACAGACTGGATGACGAATACTGTGTTGTGCAAGATTCAATCCCTATGTACACTAGTTTGGGATCAGAAAGATTTATAAATGTTTTTTAAAAAGTCTCTTATGGTGATCAAAGTTACATTTATTTGATCAAAAATACAGAAAAAAAAACAGTAATATTATAAAATATTATTAAAATTTTAAATAATGGTTTACTATTTTAATATACTTTAAAACATATTTTATTCCTGTGATGCAAAGCTGAATTTTCAGCATCATTACTTTTTGGTTTTTCCTAAAGTGTTTTTTCAGACTAGTGGAAAGAAAATACCCAAAAGACACTGTGAAGTGTTTATTTTATAGCACTTTATCTATTTGTGTCAAAAGATTTCAGTTATAATACATATTTTTAAAGGCCATTTTCTCAAAATGTGTTTTTTCTTCTACATTAAGCCATAAATCTCCACTTCAGTAGCACTTACACACACCTATCCGTACCTTTTTATTCCTGTCTATATGCTGAAGGTTTTTATCGAGGGATTTGTTCATGTATAATTTGCTTGATTTTATACATATTATTATTCCCTCAAAAATTGTAGAAAAAATTTGTGCATATTTCATTAAATAATGCCTCTTTTGCATATTTAAACCTAACATTTTAGAAAATTTTTAATACAAAAAATGTTTGCAATTATCAATATTATCAGTTATCTGAGTAAGTAAGGTGATAACTATTAGTTCATTTTTTTACCCTATTCACCTGCAGTGTCTCACCTTAAGTCAGAAAAAAAGTCAGTGAATTGACTTGTACTTGAACTTTAAAAGGAAATACATGTCTAAAATGCATTCACACTGGTTTTAGGAAGCCAAACTAATTAGAATATAATAATAATAACAACAACAATTTAATTGTTATTCCTATGACAGTAATAGCCAAATATTGTAAAACAACTGCACTGTAAAATAATGAAAATGAATATTTCATGTATACTATTTTTGCTTTACACTACAATAGGGAAATTACAATACCTCTTTCCTAATTTCTAAACTTGAAAGAGATGTTCTGAATTGGGACTGCAGTAATGTTACCCATTTAAACCTCTAACTGTCAGCAATTCAAGCTTTTATAATTGACGGAAAAATCCAGCTTTAAGTGAAAATAGGCCTTCAAAAAACGCAACTCGCTATAAATCTAGTGAAATGCTGTAATCATCTGCCACAAAAAATAAAGCATAACTGGTAGCTGTTGCTTTCCTAAATGTGCACTAAACTCACAGCACATGCAGTAAATGACTTCACTGCATTCATTCACTGTGAACGGAGCTGTTCTATGGTCCGTAAAACACCAGATCATGAGCTGATTGCCTGAACAAAGTGCACACTTTGCTTTGAAATGCGTGAAAACAGACGTGATGAAGGGATTAAAGGGTTCATCGGATACAAAACTCACTTTTACATGTTGTTTGAACATTAATGTGTTGGCAGTTTGTGTACACAACCACCCTACAATGATAAAAATCCACCCAGTGGTATTTTTTTAATCTTTAAAAGTAATATCCCCTTTTTAAAATCAGGTCATTCTCAGCTTCTTGTCGGTGTGACGGCACACAGACAGAGGCCGCTCCCATGATAGTCGATTGACATGAGCGCGTTACCTTAGACCTGCCCTCACTGAGCTGAAACAGTCCGACTCCGATCGCCATTGTGTCGACTCAGGTGCAGAGGAAGACAAGAATGTCTCAGATTGAGCGATTGAGGTGTTCTGTTGTTGAATGTAATAATGAACATAGCAGTCGTCATTTACTCCTGACATCTGACACGCTGAAGACTCAGAGGGTTAATGTTACTTTCAATTTTTAAAAGGTAAGCGCCAATCCCGATCTACATATGCGTCTATTTGTGCAAATCATTCCTGATGCCGCTTCACCCACAGCAGAAGTGAGGGTTTTTAATTCATCGTGGCAAATGGCCTTTCTTAATAATGTTCTTGTTGGCAAGTTTCACGGCTAAATGCGTCTAAAGTAAACATTACGGCTCATAATCCCCCATCAGAGAGGGGCGGGGCAAGCAGAGCTCATTTGCATTTAAAGGGCCCATGCAATAAAATGAGTTGATTTTTAGCAGAGCTGATTTTGACCAGGTAAAAGGGTATTTTTTTACACTACTATTGAGAATTTTCTACCAAAGTATATTGTAGACTTTTCATTAAGACCCTAAAGAATCATATGAACTTGTGGAAAATAGGCATCCGATTACTCCTTTAAGCCATATAGTTACATCCCTACTACATAGTGCATGTTTTAATGTCTTGAAGTTAGGTTAAACACGAGAACATGCTATTTATTTACTGTTATTATACTATATTTTATATAAAACAAATATGCACAGGTTATACCATAAAAGATATATCAGGTGCTTGTTCTGAATGTGGCTTGTTCTGCTACAAATGAGGTCGTGGTTCTCTTCACATACGACATCTTTCTTAGACTCTCATGCTCAAATGCTCTCACATGTCATTTTCCCTCCACTATCAGCGCTGCATTGGGTTCTCTGCTGAGGTCCAGCGGGTTGATTGACAGGAAGGTGATTTCATTTTAATTTAAGGCCCAAACCCCCAGTTGATCCAGTTCTGACTGGAGCAAGTCAAGCGTTAACCGGTTCTCACCCTACTAACCGCTGCGAGTCTTGACATGTTCTCTGGCTGTGCAGCGTCTATTCGATTGAAAGCATCAGATAGTTTTGAAAGAGAATATGTATGTGTGATAAAAACAACTTGATGACAATATTACTTATTCATGATGCCATATTCCTATTGAGTAATATTTCATTTTGCTTTCTTAAAGAAACATCTCTCTCAATGATTTCAGAGCCACATGATTATATCATGAACCATCAAGCGCACTTTTATGCCAATGCAGAAACCGGCACAACTGTGATAAAGATGTTTCTCCGCGATATCATCAATTATTCAACATCTAGGGAGGCATCAAAAGGGATGCAACGTGTTGAATCTATTCTGAAGAGTCTTTGGTGAGAAAGTCAAGCGTCTATCAATCTGTTAATTAACATTACTTAGCATATATTGAAAAACATTTATTATTAAATTTGGTTTTGGCCTTTAGTAGCACTTGGTGTTTATTGAATTTCATTAATAATGAATTTATTTTACATAGCATACATTGAAAAATTGTGTACAATTAGACCAATAGCATTCATTATTATTTTAATTTAATTTAATTTTATCAAATCAAATCAAATAAAATAAAATAAAATAAAATACAAACCAAGAGCTTCTAAAGACCAAAACCGACTTTAATAATAAATGTTATTGGTCGTATTGTACACAATTCATCAGTGTATGCTATAAAATTAAATTAAATTGAATTAAATTAAATTAAATTAAATTAAATTAAATTAAAAATTAAATTAAATTAAGTTAAATTAAATTAAATTACAAACCAAGAGCTAAAGACCTAAACCAACTTTAATAATAAATGTTATTGGTCGTATTGTACACAATTCATCAATGTATGCTATAAAATTAAATTAAATTAAATTAAATTAAATTAAATTAAATTAAATTAAATTAAAAATTAAATTAAAAATTAAATTAAATTAAATTAAATTAAATTAAATTAAATTAAATTAAATTAAATTAAATTAAATTACAAACCAAGAGCTAAAGACCTAAACCAACTTTAATAATAAATGTTATTGGTCGTAATGTACCCAATTCATCAATGTATGCTATTGTAAAAATAATAAAAAAAAATTACAAATGAATTTAAATTAAATTAAATTAAACTAAATTAAATATCCACCATGAACTTCCAAAGACCAAAAATGATTTTAATAATAAATGTTATTGGTCTTATTGTACACAATTCAAAACAAATAAGTAAAAATTAAAGAGTACAAAAGCTTCTAAAGACCTTTTTACTGGTCTTACTGTACACAACTCATCAATGTATGCAATTGTAATAAAATTAAACAAAACAAAACATGGGACCAATAAATGTGAGACCCTAATCATATTTCCTCTGGCTAGAATAACTAATATCTCTGTGTTTTTAAAATCTTTTCCCCTTTTTTCTGTGCCTCACCTCTCCTTAAGGGGCCGTTAAAACCTAAAAAGGTCTTTTTTGTATCCTTGCGGCAGCTCTCACTGGTTAGGTTCTAAAATGAAGACATTTGCCCTGGAAATGAGTCGATTAAAGTTTTAACAGCACTTTATGCATGCGGGACCGTCAAATGGACTGACTTCTTGTCATCGGTCCCACCTTTACACTTTCTCCGGCCCACCCGTTCCTGCTCCCACGTCTTCTAGCTGTAAAAACACAACAGTGTGTGGCTTAGAAGCGCCGTCGGATGTCAACGAGTGATGAGTCACTTTGCACCCGAGCGCATTTAATGATGCGACCCGAAGCGGGGCAGCTAGACTAGCTGCACGAGTCCTTTCTGCCTTTTATTATTTCTCTGCTGCTCTGGGTTTTTTTAGGCGAGTCCTACAAACCTCCTGTTCCCTTTCTTCCATTTCTGTCCTTCTTTCACCTCAGTCAGAGAGAGAGAGAGAGCAAGTGATTCATAGATTTGTCTTTGAATTATTTAACTAGTTCAGCTTTTCAAGTTTTTATCCACTTTTCTTTAGGAATTTATGTTTTTTAATCAGATCCTGGCACAAATGGGATAGTATGAGTTTCTGCTGACCTTAAAAGCTATCTTTCAGCAGAACTTAAGAAAGAACATCTCTGGAATATTTATTTACTTACTTATTGTGTACAATATGACAAATAACATTTATTGTTAAAGTCGGTTTTGGTCTTTGGAAGCTTTTGGTGTTTATTGTATTTTATTTCTTTATTTTATTTTACTCACTTATTTCAATAGCATACATTGATGAATTTTGTACAATAAGACAATAACATTTATTATTAAAGCCAGTTTTGGTCTTTAGAAGCGCTTTGTGTTTATTTTATTTTGTTTTATTTTATTTTTTTATTTATTACAATAGCATACATTGATGAATTGTGTACAATAAGACCAATAACATTTATTATTAAAGTCGGTTTTGGTCTTTAGAAGCTCTTGCTGTGTTTTTTATTTTATTTTATTTTATTTTTTACAATAGCATACATTGAATTGTGTACAATAAGACCATTTATTATTAAAGTTGGTTTTGATCTTTAGATGTCTTTTTTATTTTATTTTATTTTATTTTATTTTATTTTATTTTATTTTATTTTATTTTATTTTATTTTATTTTATTTTATTTTATTTTATTTTATATTTTATTTTATTTTTGTTACAATAGCATACTTTGATGAATTGTGTTCAATAAGACCAATAACATTTATTGTTAAAGTTGGTTTTGGTCTTTATTTTATTTTATTTTATTTTTTATTATATATTTTTTTTTCAGTAGCATACATTGAATTGTGTACCATAAGACAATAACATTTATTATTAAAGTCGATTTTATTTTATTTTGTTTTATTTTATTTTATTTTATTTTTTATTTTGGTGTTTCTTTAATTTAATTTAATTTAATTTAATTTAATTTAATTTAATTTAATTTAATTTAATTTAATATATTTAGCATACAATGATTAATTGTGTGCAATAACACCAGAAACATTTATTATTAAAGTCAGCTTTGGTCTTTATATGCTTTTTATATATTTTTTCTCAAATGTATTCTTTTATTTTGTATTTATTGAATAGCATTTCAAATTTTATTACTATTTTATAAATAGCATTTTAAATTATATTATTATTTTTTGATAGCATTTTATATTTTATTATTTTTTTAAAGGGCTTGGGCAGTCAGTATAATATCTTGAATACAGACAGTAGGATTATTATTTTTTTATTAATTTTATTATATACATATATATATAATTATATTATTATATTCTTAATTATTTTATTCTTATTTTATTTTTCTTGGATTAAATTTTTCAGTCATATTTCATTTCATATTGTATACAGATTTCATCATAATGCAGCTTTTCTGCCCCTGAAACTGCTTTCTTTTTTGACTGATGTAACCTCGGCCATGCGGGCTGCTAGTTAATATGTTAACCAATAATTGCCATTAGTGTTAGACTACTGTTGTAGGTAATCCATTTTTTAACATAGTAATTTAATGCTGGTTAATTCTAAAGTAAAGAAAGGTTATGGCAATAATACTAATTAAGGATTTTATGAAGAAGTAAACTTACATTCAAGTGTACACTTAATGTGATATTTATCCTGGTTTCACCCCAAAAACTTCAAAAAACACGGCTAAAGTTTGGAAATTTAAGATGTCGGCAACTAATTTCACAAAGAAAGCCAAAGGAATGTGAAGAACGGGCCCAATTTAGGTGTTTTGTTTCTCACCGACGAAAATATTCTGGCTTTAATTAGATCTGTCCAAGACACAAAGCAAAAATCTGATGAAGCACTTGACGTTCGCTTGAAGCCCGAAGCGCAAAAGAGTAATTACCTGGCCTACTTTGCTCAAACCTGGGTTGCTTCAGAGCGCTCCGTGAGCATTTTGCATGCTGTAAACGCCTCACTTGTTTTTAAGTGCCGCCAAGCATTCTGACAAAACAATTCAATGTCTGCTCCACTTCATCTTTGCGCCTCTCCAGAGGTGAGGGAGCCCGCGCGGATACTTCACATGCTCTCATTGTGCCGCTTCTTGGCATGGAGCAGCGACGCACCGGATATCGTGAGTGCCTGAAAGTGGAGACAAGAGGCAAAGCTCTTCATTACAGTGAGTTTTGGCCACCATCGTTTAAACAGCACAGCACAATAGAGAGCCTGTTTGTTGTGCTTGCAGAAAACAAACAAATCACAGCCGTCACACACACACCTTTAGTGTGTGCAGTGTGATGATCATTATGCTTTACTATTTTATAAAGTCTAATTTTTCTGTAATATGTAGAGTAGCTGGAGTAGAAACCTATGGCACAATTTACTAATAGCACTTAGCTTTAACATGACAACTGTAGAATAAATTCATACACTTATTGATTTGACTATATGTGTTGGTTGTATACATACATATATACATATGTTCAACTGTTATGATGTAGAAACAGAAGTAGAATAATGCTTTTTTCCTAAAGTATAGTGATTCTGTCTTATTTATTTTTTTACATTATTCATTTATTCATTTATTCTCTGCAAGTTCAAGTACATTTATTATTCAAATCAGTTTTAGTTTTTAAAAGATCTTGGTGCATATTTTATTTTATTTTATTTGTATTATTATTTTATATTTTATTTATTTGTTTATTTAGTTTTAAAATAGCATACACTGATTAACTGTGTACAATAACACCAGAAACCTTTATTATTAAAGTCAGTTTTGGTTTCTATAAACTCTTATTTTATTTTATTTTATTTTATTTTATTTTATTTTATTTTATTTTATTTTATTTTATTTTATTTTATTTTATTTTATTTTATTTTGTTTTATTTTGTTTAGTTTAGTTTTGTTTTGTTTTGTTTTGCCTTCATTGATTAATAGTGTACAATAAGGCCAAGTACATTTGTTATTAAAGTCAGTTTTGGTCTCTAAAAGCTCTTGGTATTTTATTATTATTAAAAAATTAAATAAAATACTACTGTCTGTAATATGCATATTATACTGACTGCCTCTTAAAAATAATAATAATGAATAAATAAATAAATAAATACACTGATGAACTGTACACAATAATACAGAAACATTTATTATTAAAGTCACTTTTGGTCTTTATAAGCTCTTGATGTGCATTTATTTTATTTATTTTTTATTTTATTTTATTTAAATGTATTTCTATTTTTATTTATATTATTTATATTTTTGGGTTATTTTATTTAATTTTATTTTAAAATAGCATAGCACACAGTGATAAATTATATATTTAATTTTTTTTTAAGAGCTTGGGCAGTCAGTATAAAATCTATATTACAGACAGTATTAGTTTATTTAATTTTTTTTATGAGAGCTTGGACATCATTTTTCAGTCAGTATAGCATCAAAATGGTCCCTTTTTATTTTAAATGCATGTTTTTGTTCATAATGTATACAGATTTTATCATAATGCAACTTTTGCTGTCTCTACCTTTTGTTTATTTTGTCATTTTTATATTTTTTATAGAATTAAACCCTCTCTTCTGTGTTCAGAATATAATGCTTTTTTTTAAGTATATAGAAAATATTAATAGTCCGCACATTTTCTGTAAGCATGGCATACTGTATTACTGTGTACTCCATTTACCAAAATATAGCATTTTTTAAATGTGATGAATGAACTGGAAGTAATATCAGTCAAAATATTTACAGCATATACAGCATGCCGCTTTAAGTGTTTATCACTACATTGCTTTCTGTTTCATTTGCAGTATACAGTATACTGGACAATAATCATTAAGCAATACACTAGTAATCCACTCCAAACGCAGCCAGTGACCCCAGAAAACACTCGACACAATCAGCGGCGCAAACACTCGGAGCACTTATTTGCTTGCTGTTTTCAAACACGCCGTAGGAAGATGAAGTCCATTAATTCCCGTCCCTTTAGGGTTGTATAATTCACATACACGCACACCAAAGAGGACGCCATGCAGGGTATCACTTAAATTGCAGGATTCACTCCACAGGCGTCTTTTCAGAAGATTTTCTGAGGCTTTTGTTCCTCCATTTGGGGAGGATTCAAAGTTTCGGTGACAGGCCGGCTTTAAGGGACACTGTCTGGCGGGCTTCTCAGTAAACTGATTCCTCTTGGCAGCTGGGAGAACATCAGTGCCAGCTCAGACAATGGCGTACAGATCATGGAGTGCCGGCGTGGAGATAGCGGGAGCTCGATCAGTTACTGTGGTTACCAGATCCCCTCAGCCAGAGGGTGTGTTTAAGAATGAGTGTGTCGGTTCATGAGAGGGACATGTCAGCGCCGAGCATTCCTACAGTACATGCCGCCATATAATTTGTGAGATTGCTTGACAGCCTGCATGATAAATATGCATTTGCTGAGGAAAAACCCTTTGTGTGGAAACCAGGGCAATGAATGGAATATAAAACAGGAGACTGTTTTATAGCTTGAGGGTCATTTACTGTATATTTATATTAAAATCATATGGCTTTAATTACAGGAGCTCCCAAAAGTATTTGAAGTCTTAAAAATGTGTGTGTGTGTCAATGCATTACAAACTAAATATCAACACAGGTGGCATCTGCAAACAAACGATGCCAACGCTTTTCACAGAACAAACACGTTCATATAATGTTTGACAGTCTGATTTCCAAATGCTTTTTTTTTTTTATTGTCAACACTGTAACTGCAGTTTTATCATTTAGGGACTGTCACTAACGTTTATTTTGGTAATCTGTCGATTATTCTAATGATTAATCGAGTAGTTGGATAATTTAAAATACATATATAATACATATATAATAGCAATGAGGCAATAATAATTAGTTTAAATAATTAGTTTAAATTCTTTATCAAAAGCAAGTAATCATATGGTTTTATTGAACAAAACTGCTTAAATTAATGCTGTCAATGCGTGTGAATTTATATAGCCTTTATACATAATAAATATACATAGTACACGCAAATATATTATGTAAACAAAAACTTTTATTTTGGATGTGATTAATCGTTTGACAGCACTAGTTTAAATCCATAATGTATTATAAACAATAGAGCTAATGTAAATTGCGCATTATAACAAATGACAGGAGAGGGCGCCAACGGCCTGACGATTGTTTTTACACTTTTACTGCACGAATGTCCACTTAATCTTTAATATTTGGCCGTTTCTTTCCGACAGAAAAGCTGCAGCCACTGTAATTTCTTGAATATGTGGACATTAAAACATGTAAACAGAGCGAGTGTTTAAACTTTTATTTTGAAATCGCAATGAACAGCATATTGAGAATAATTTTGGAGTATTTTCCTGCTTTTGCATTGTTTTATAAACAATTTACCTGACAAATTTAATGAAATGGCCACTTCAGGTATTTTGCTGGTTATTCAATACAGGCATTTTCTTCTCTCTAAAATTTTCTTGCATAATCTTAAATTTTGAGTTGCAGTACTTAAAGGTCCCATATTGTACACATTTCTGGAGGTTTATTTTAGTTGTCGATGTCCTTAAGAATATATATTTGCGGTATAAGTGCCAAAATCCATCTCAATATATTTTTACAGCTCCTTTTTTTGGAGCTCTGTCAAAAACAGGTCGATTTTGGCCCATCTAATTAATATTCATGAGCCTATCTTCTGATTGGCCTGTTGTTTTCTGAGTGACGCACAGCCAGGCCAATCACAGGTAACTATGGTCATGTATGCTCTAGCCAAGCCCAGAGCCATAGAGAGAGCCTAGCTTGCTGATACTCAACAGGATATTTCAGAATGATCATTAATGTTTTTTCTTTTTCAAACACCGAATGCAGTAAGCTACATAACTGTTGCTTTAGTAAAGCCCCTTTCACAATGCACGCTGATTCTGGAAAATTACGGGAACGAGCGCTGTGTGAACAAAAGCCAGAACCATAAAGGCAGTGTTGTAGTGATGATGCACGTTGTCATGCGACTCTGCACAACGAAAAAATACGTGTAAAGTGGAATGAAGTGGCGATCGGGCAGAGCCAGCTCCTCACTATCAGCGCTGAAGCACAGTTTGTTCAGGTTAGTTTCAGTTTAGTGAAACGTACGAGTCGCATTACATCTCACATCCAAACATCACATGTCTTTATGGGTTGTGTGTAAAGCACGCACAGATTCCGGAAAACAACTGTGAATGAACCAAATCAAACAACTCCGGAACAAATCATGGGACACATTATCCGTGTATTTACCGGAATCGCTGTGTGAAAGAGGCTGAAGTTGACGTGCCAGTGGTCTCTTATATTCACGTTGTTCTGAAGCCTGTGCAATGATGTAGTTTCCTGACATCCATCGGCTGAACAGGGTTTTCTCGACTTGTTTTCGTGTTGTTGTTGCTTAGCAATGTTATGGACACGATATTGTCTGGGTTTGACAAAAGGAGGGTGGGACGTGATTGGTGCTGGGGTGGTGACTGAAGGCGGTGACTGAGTGGATCGGACGTCACATCTTTGTGGAAGTCACAGTGGCTCATGAAAATGAACAGCTACTTTAAGCAGGCTGTGTGCAGTTTACTGTGGATTGACTGTTTTGAAACTCATATGGTAGTTACATAGCCCCTAGACCTCAGTTATCATGAAAAAAGCCAGGAAATTTCGATTTTGACAATATGGGACCTTTAAAATACTTATTTTGCAAAAAATAAATATAATGAACATATTGTAAACTGCATATTTTTTCTGCTATTTTCTTCTGCATGGGACTGAATTTTTGTATTTGAGTTTTTCTTAAACATTTGAGGTTGAGATTGTACTCTAAATGTTACAACATGTTGCAAACAAACGATATATGCACTAGAAAATTTATATTTATATTTGTAATTCTTTACAATTATAAAATATTATACTTATAATGGTGTATAGGGCATTGACATTAAAGAAAGTAATGGAAATTGTTGAAAATAAATAGCTTATTGAAAATAAATACCTGGAGTTTGATTGACAGTCGATTTGACCAATCATACTGTAACGCCGAATCCGCCATTTTGTTTGTTTTGTCCGACAACCTGACAGGAGAGTTAAGGAGACTAACGTCGGTGGACTTGAACTTGAAACCAGATACCTTTTGATGTTCATTATGTTTGTCTTCGTAAATCGGAAGAGACGATCGGTTTACGGTCGCCACGGCTTGAATTGAGGCGCTACAGCGATCTGTCACGACGCATTAAAAGGACTATAACACGGTATTTATTGTTTCAATTTTTTTTTTAAATGATAATTTTAAAGCCGACAAACAAGGTTCATACTGAAAGTAACCTGCTCTGTCTTGTTTGTCGGCGCGTTGTCATTTTTCTCTTTGCTTCATGATGTATTTTTCACATGATGTATTTTTTGGCATGATATTTTGTTATACAAGCACAGATAATTAAAAACTGTGTGTCTTGTGTGTTCATATACTTGAGGTCACTGTATATCTACTAAAGATATGTGACCACCTTGGACCACAAAACCAGTCTTAGGACGGGTAAGTTATATTTGTAGCAATAGCCAAAAATACATTGTATAGGTCGGAATTATCAATCTGTCTTTTATGCCAAAAATCACTAGGATATTAAGTAAAGATCATGTTCCATTAAGATTAGGGATGTAACGGTATTGTAAATACCGTCGTACCGCAATAGCAAATTTTTTCGATACTACCGTGGTCGCATGACTCGATAAAACCATAGGTCTTCTAAGAAAAGTTTGCTCAGGCGAATGGAGCGAACGGGAGGTAGCGGGAACTACAATTCCCATCAGCCAGGTGTGGCCATCATCCTTTGCGGTCTGTTGCCCGCCCCCCTTGAACGTCAAGTTCCCTTTATTTTCGATATAGCGCCAGATCACAATAGAAGTAATTTAAGGTTATCTTTCCTATAGAACAGATCTATACATTGTTCTTTTATTAAACAAACTAAATGTCCTTATGTTACTTCTCTTATTTACACGAAAGCATGTCATTTCTGTCTCTACACTGTCACGCGTTTACAATGTCTCCTCCACGAAAATAAGGACTGGATCGCGGTCTCAATTCATAAAAACCGAATTTACTATAGCGCGAAATGCCACGGAATTAGTCGATTACTGGCTTAATAAATCAAAAGTTGGTCTGTCACTTAATTCAAATCGCGATATGTACTAGTGTCTGTGAAAACTGAAATGCAGAAAGACCGTTTTGATATGAATCCTGCATGTTCCGTTTCCGTTTGCCTCTGTCTGTATGAATGGAACACGTTTTTTTTTTTTTTTTTTTTTTTTTTTTTTTTTTTACTACACTGATACTGAAGCATTCGTGACGCTCACGCAAAATGTTGGCCTTTTCATCTCCCATGAACAGATAAACTCAATCTCCATAGCTACTCTGAGTGTCACTTTTACCGTTTCATTTGAGAAAACTAGAATCATATCACACTGTACACACAGAAACTTCACTGCAACCTGTCAAAATAAAAGTACGGTTTAACATGAAACAGAACAATATTGGTCTTGTATTATTTTTGTACAGTATAATGAAGGTGTTTATATATTCCTATTTAAATAATTTACATAAAACAATATATGTATGAAAATAAATATTACAACAAGATTAACCACTTGATTGAAGAACAAAAATTATTATTTAAACTGAATATAATTTTTCTTCCATGTATTGATTTTTAACCTCTGTTTGTTTGCCAAAAATGAAAAGGGTTTATTTTGCATTTGATTAAAAATAAATGTCTATGCTTTGATTTGATTATCAGAAAAAGAAAAACACACAAGAATTTCTAAAAAAAAAAAAAAAGATTGTAGAGCCCTATTGTTCAAAATGTTAAAACAGAGAGGTTTGGACTTATTTTTCCACTGAAATGAATGTTTTCGTTACTTCACAAAGTAGGCTAAAGTACTGCGCAAAAAAAGTAACGTGGTTACATGGTTTAATAATTTTTTTGTTATTAAAATTGAAAAATTTAAGTTCCTGTTTCAAAGTTTAAAGATGGATGGCTAATTTGTATGCCATTGATATGTTCAGTGTTCATGTAAACTGTTTAAAAAAACACTTCTGGCACTTTTTTCGAGTCTCTTCATTAGTTTTGTTTTTCCTGTAAATGATTCAATAAATACCGTACCGTGCCATTCATACCGAGGTATTACCGTACCGTGAAGTTTTGATACCGTTACATCCCTAATTAAGATATTTTGTAACTGTATCAAAACTTAATTTTTGATTAGTAATATGCATTGCTTCATGCAAACTTCATTTGAACAACTTCTATCCAAATATATCCTATCCTATGCTAACAAACCATACATCAATTGAAAGCTTATTTATTCAGCTTTCAGATGATGTATAGGATCTGAATTTCAAAAAGGTTACTCTTATGACTAGTTTTGTGGTCCAGGGTCACATATTTATATATGTATTTGATAAACTATTAAAATATAATATATATATTTTTATATAGAGGGTTTGCACTTGCGTCATGTTTTGGTCAGTTACCCAAATGCACAGCCATATTGGCGATACTTCTTCTACATTTATGCTGTCTAAACCACAGTAAAAATGTGTGGAAGCTGCTAAATCATTAGAGAAAGACATAGTAAGCAGAAAAGGGTGCAATATTTTGACAAACTACAGTTAATAGGTGGTAAAGATACGTATAAGCAGTATTAATTAAGATGTTAGCCCAATATTTCACCTACTGTACCTGAATGTTAAGAACAAACACAAATGTTGTCAAGATTCTTGCCCTGGAAATCCTGGTTCAGTTTGGCCACCTACAAACACCTTTTGTTCCTGAGACAGTTTTTTTGCACTCTTCTCCTTGATTTTTTTATAACATTTGGCATTCTATAGTACTCCTAATGTTTTTCCTGGTGAGACCGATTAGTGCTGCCCAAAACATGACAATAGTTGATCATTTTCAGCAGTAATAATATGCAAGTGTCATTCATTTCAGTGGCATGGTTTACATTCAGCGCTGCCAATATGGCCCATTGATGAACACTCTATCAAAATGAATATTTTGAACAATTCAAATATTTGAATTAAATATTTATATATATCTTAGATTTATTATTGTGTACATTTTAATCATTTTTGGATCCATTCCCTTTTTTGGGTGTGATAATATTTGGAAAAATCTACGAAAGTCAAAAACATGTAAGGCTACTGAAACAGAATAATGTTTTATTCATTATCTTTAATGCAGTATTTGACAGATATGAATATAGAACATATCGTGAGCTTTAATTTTTCTGATCTTTTGGTTGTGTAATGCACCACTTTGCAAATCCTTATGTTTTTCCTTTGCGTTCTTTGAGAAGCAGTTCAAACTAGGGATGTGCAAATAATCAAAATTCAGTTTCGATTTAGATTCAAACGATTATGAAAATACAATAATCGAGATAAAATGATTATTGCTTCCGATTCCGCCCCCTTTGTGCACTTTCGCTCCTCTATAAAAGCCCAATTTCACATGCAAATCAGTAAAATCATGTAATGTGACTTGCATAAAATGGGACGTGCTTGATTTATTAATGTTTATTTGAACATTATGGAAAAAAATAAAATAAAAATATTTATGCATTTTTTTATTGTATGGCTGTCTTTAAATTAATCAATCATATAAAGTTCCGGACCCACTCATAATCGTGTTAAATAATCATGATTTGTGTCATAATCTTGCACCCCTAGTGCAAATGCTAGTCCTCAGTAATTATCTCCTATCATTTGGTTATGCATCAGTGGCAGTTTTAAGGGCATGCACAGAGTGTGCACTACATTTGCATACTACACAGGTGCCGTTTTGTCACACTTTCAGGGAGGTTTGCTTTAGGTTGTATAAAACATGTGCACTGCGATTTCTAAACAGTGCTGCATGTCCTCAAGTGCATAGACCAAACTATAGGCTATAGCAACCCCAGTGTTAATTTGGCCTCATGAGATCCCACTGAAACATTTTGAGTTTTTTTTTTTTTTTTTTCAGCAGACTGACATTGATTCTCGTGCAATAGCTCCATGAAGTTTGCACCATCCATTCTTCCTTCCACTTTAACAAGATGTCCAGTCCCTGCTGATGAAAAGTTGCCCCACAGCAGGATGCTAACAGCTCCATACTTCACGGTACGGATGCTGTTTTTCTGTGTGGGCAGCACTGCAGTCGCACTGCACATATAGCTTTGAATTTGTGGCTAAAATAAGCTCTATCCCAGTCTCATCTGAGCACAATATCTTTTCCCACAGTGCAGCTGGGTCACTGTTATGTTTTCGGGTGAACTCTAAAGGTGCTTTCGCACACTTCGTTTTGAGTAATGGCTTCTTTTGTGTCCTTCATATAGAGCGCTATTATACAGAAGTCTGTATATGGTTGACTGGTCCACCTTCATCTGCTCAGTTTTTGGACTCTGTAGCTCCTTCAAAGTCATCTTTGGCCTCTCTGAAGCTTCTCTCACAAGTCTGCCTTTTATTCGCGCAGTGAGTTTTGAGAGACAACTAAGGATGTGGTTGTTTTGATGTTGCAAACACTCCCTGACAAGCAAACACATGGATATTTTTGTACCCGTTTTTATTTCTTTTGAAAGCGTTTAATCTTTTAGCTGTCCTTGATTTTTACAACATAAATCATCAAAAAAACCTGCTAATGTAGTTGTAGTAATTATTAATAAATTGAGGTCTTTTTAAGGCTGTCTCGCTATTATTATTTTTTTTTTTTTACATAGTCTTGCATAAAAAAAATTGAGCTTCGGTACTTAAAATATATATATATATATTTTTTTTTTTTTTCTGGCAGCATTTCTTTCTGTAAGCATTTAATTTTGCTGTCCTTGATTTAATGACATTTTTGTCAAAAATTTGCAAAATAAATATAATAATTATATTGTAAACTGCATGTGTTTTTTTCTGTAAGCATTTAATTAGTCTTTTGAAAGCATTTAATCTTGCTGTCCTTGATTAGTACAAAATAAATAATCACATTTTTGTTTGGAGGTTTTATCTAAACCTGTTAACGCAGTTGTATAAGTTAGTTTTAATAAATTGAGTTCTTAAGGCCATCTCGTTATGATTTTATAATTTTTTTTATTTTTGCCTTTCTAACAAATTCTTGCATTGAAAACAAATTTGAGCTGCAGTACTTTATTTATTTTTCAAAGTGAATATAATCACTATACTGTAAACTGCTTTTTTCTTCTGGCAACATTACCTTATGAGGCTGACTTTTTGTTAGTATTTAGTCTTTTGAAAGCATTTGATCTTCCAGCTGTCCCTGATTTTTACAAAACAAATATTGACATTTTTGTCCAAAGTGTTTATCTATAAAACCTGCTAATATAGTCGTAGTAATTATTAATAAATTGATGTCTTGTTAAGGCTGTCTTGCTATTATTTTTTATAATTTTTTTTAAACATAGTCTTGCATTAAAATAAAATTTGAGCTGCAGTACTTAAAATGTGTGTGTGTGTGTGTGTGTGTGTGTGTGTGTGTGTGTGTGTGTGTGTGTGTGTGTGTGTGTGTGTGTGTGTGTGTGTGTGTGTGTGTGTGTGTGTGTGTGTGTATATATATATATATATATATATATATATATATATATATATATATATACATACATACAATTTCCTTTCCTTTCTGTAAACATTTAATCTTCCAGCTGTCCTTGATATTTACAAAAATAAATGACATTTTTGTCCAGAGTTTTTTTCTAAAAAACCTGCTTATAATGATTAATAAATTGAGTTCATGTTAAGGCCATCTCGTTATTATTTTATATATTTTTTATTTTATTTTCACCTTTCTAACATAATCTTGCATTGAAATAAAATTTGAGCTGCAGTACTTAAAATATTTATTTTGCAAAATTAATATAATGAATATATTGTAAACTGCATGCTGTTTTTTTTTTTTTTTTTTTTTTTCTGGCAACATTTCCTTATACATGAGGCTGCATTTTCTTTTTTATTTAGAAAACCTGCTACTGTAGTTGTAGTAATTATTAATAAGCTGAGTTCTCTTTAAGGCCGTCTCGTTAAATGAGCTTCTGTGACCCATATGGCATATCACACTTATTATTTTTTTATTTCCTTCTTTCTAACATAACTTGCATTAAAATACATTTTGAGCTTCAGTACTTAAAATATTTATTTATTTTAATATATTTATTTTGCATATAATATAATATATATATAATATAAATTATTATATACAAATTTTAATTATATTAAATTAAACACATGCAGTCGTTTGCTCTATATTTAAATGTTTGTGGAATAAAATAAATCCTTTATAAAATCAGAGAAAAACTGATTTAAAAGAATATATATATTTTAGAATAATTATATATTATTTAATGATTATATACAAATTTTAATAAAAATTGTTTAATTTTGTTTAATTTTATATTTTACAATTTGTTTGCTCTATATTTAAATGTTTGTGGAATAACAAAATAATATAAAATCAGAGAAATAATAATTATAAAAGTGTATTAAAAATGATATAATTTCTATAAATTAAATTTGATTAATAAACAAATTTTATTTATATAAAATTAAACACAATTTTATTTAAAAAAAAAACTTTATGTCCCTTGTTTGCTCTGTATTTTAAAGTTTGTGGAATAACAAAATAAATCCCATATATTTAATATTTATATAAATTAGAGGGTTTATATTTTTATAATATACATTTTATAATAAAAATAAACATGTTATAATATAAAATTAAAATGGTTTATATTTTGTAATAATTATTTAAAAATTATGTGATTTATGTAAATTATATTTGATTGTATAAAAACTGTTTAATTGTGTTTAATATTTTATTATTATTATTATTTAAAATATTATATTTTATTATTATTTTTATTATTTAAATAAATGTTTTACATATCCCTATATTTAAAGGTTTGTGGAATAACAAAATAAATCCTTTAAAATATCAGAAAAGAAACGGAATTTTAAAGGATTTGTAATATGCTCCTGCAAGGCATTCTGCAATATAAATAAATACTCCACTAAGCGTAGCATATAAAAGAAGCTTTGGCTAGATTGGAAGTGCTGAATTTAACTGAGAATATTCTCTGCTGATAACACTTGATTTGAGACCAGGGTGCAAGAAGAAGTGGAACAGGTTGCTGCCAAGTGAAAAAGTAAAAAAGACTTCAAAGTCTTGTGAAAATGATACCCAGAAGTGCTATATCACGGTAAAAGCAATTTAGTAAGGGATAGGACATACTTACAGCCCATCTGCCAGCAGCTGCTGTGTAAATAGAGAGAGACTCAAACAAGCCTTTGAATTTTGACCCTTTCTTCCTTCACGACTGTCTAGAGGAACAGTAAGAGCACTTCCCCGGGAAATCTGCTTAAAAATATAAAAATGATGCTGTGTGTTTGAAGAGAGTGGCAGGTGGCAACAATTTAACTCTTAGAAGTAAAGGATCTTCAGTGGTTCATTTTTGGAGATTAATAAATGCTGAGAAGTCCTTGTTGGTAAGAGTCGATTTCGCACGCTTCTTAATTTTAAAAAACAACCAGATGAATGGCTTTTTCTGGTCATTATGGACCCTACAGCATAATGGAAAATGCAAATGCAATAGAAAAGCAAATGCGACTGAAAGAAGACTAATAGATATGCGAGAAAAACCCAGGGATGAGAGACACAGGCTGATGGGACGGCGAATCGATATGGCATGTTCGGTAAAACATTCCCTACACAGATAAATCAGGATCTGAGATTATACAAGAGCAGAGAGCAGAAGCTTTTCATCAATTGCAGATCAGGAGCTTGTATTGATCTCCACGGCTGTGCCGCATGTTTGACACCGGCTGCATCTCTCTGCCTCGTGCAATTCGTTTAGCGTTCCCCGCATCTCGGTCGGCTGATTGAAAATGTGTTAAATAAAAGATTGAAGGAGAGCCGGCTGATTTAGTTCTTTTCTGCCAATGGCGTTGGAAGCCGCTGAGCCTTTTGCCAATCAGGTTTTGATTAAGGATTGTTTAAGCAGATGCACGATAGTAAATATCCTTATTAGAGCAATGCCGCATACGTCCCTCACATCAGAGAGCGAACAATGAGCCTTTCACGCTGAGAGTTTGATTCAGTTTGATTAAATGATCAATGCTTTCAAGCATGCGTCGTAAACACTGTACGGCTTGAGGGTGTGTTTAATGCCGGAAGCCGTGACGGTTCAGACTGCCAGTCTTAATTAGGACATAGGTGGACATCTCTGTCCGAAGCGGTTTACTTGACACTCAGATCACATTGCACGCCTGTCATGTCACATTTGTCCACTAGTCAGAGTAGTGACAGTGTCGTCGGGGGTCAAGACCGAGTCAATGCACAACATCCTGTCACTATTAGGCACAACAGCGGTGATGAATGAGTAACAGACCATTTTACATTCAGCTTTAATTTGGAGCATAAATGTTTACATGTTCTTTTTTTTTTTTGCACTTCCATTGCTTTGCAGAACAAAAATTGACAGATAATTTACTTACCCATTTGTAGTGTTGTCACGGTACTGGAATTTCTAACTTTGATATGATACCTTGAATAATATCGATATTCGATACTATTTTCGATACCACAGAGAAAAAAACAGCCACAATATTAAGGGGGTCTATTTTAATTTAAAGATAAATATAACAAGTCTAGAACATGACAATGAGGTATACGTACACTGCTACAGCCCTGTTCAGCTTCTTACAGTAGCTTCATTTGAGTTTGCTTCATACTTTCTTTGCTGTTCAAATACAACTGGTAGTGTAGGTTGTAAACTTTTTTTTTTCTTTTTAGACCACACTTTTAAAATTAACTGAACTATCTAATCTTAACTTAAGTTAATGGTAAAAGATATTTGTTAACATTAGTTAACATGAATAAACAATGAAAAATACTTTCAAAACATTTATTAATCTTAGTTAAAAGTTAATTTAGACTATAATTTACTAATACATGAACTAATTAAAATCCAAAGTTCTATCTGTTGATATTTTTTATTGGACCAGAGCTAACATGAACCGTTGTATTTTTATTACCTACCGTTATCAAAGATTAAAATATACTGTAACAAATGCATTGCTCATCGTTCATAAATGCTGGTTAATAGATCACCGATGATTCGTAATCACGATCCACGCAAGTGAGCATGCGTGCATCACACGCGAAAACAATGCTCAGTTGTTCACTGGATAGACAAATTGCAGAATTTAAGTAATGATTTTTTTTAAATAAAGTTAAATAAGCGCAGTTAATTTACATTTGACCACAGTTAAAGAATTTACTCGTCTAAGATTCCTCAATCAGATTATATTAACGAACTGCGGTAAAAAACGGGACAACACTCATATCAGCAACAATAATAGGCAATCTTATTTAATGATTCAGTAATGTTAAAATGAGAACAGTTACCAACCTCTCGAAATTCTTTATATAGATCCGGGTGTCTGTCTTTCAGGTGCTTTGCGAAATTAGTGGTGTTAGCGCCTTTTGTTAGCACTGCTCTGTAGCAACTCTTACATATTGGCTTGCTTGTGTACTTCGGCTTTCCATGTTCATTTGTTTTATATCCGAAATATTTCCAGATAGCACTCCTGCTGTGTCCTATATCAAACAAAGCCGGTCGCGGGGCACCGCACTCGCCTTTCTATTCGCTTCACTTGAATGAAACGAGACAGGCACTGCGGTCACGTGTGGTGTTTGTAAACTCGCCTTTGAGGAGAATTGAAAGTGGCAGCTCGGCTAGTATCGATACTTCGGGAAATTAGTATTGGTAGCGTTCAGATATTTCAGTATCGATATTTATCGAAATATCGATATTTTTGACAACACTACCCACTTGTCTTTCTTTCGTCAGTTGTGAAGAAATTGTTTTATGAGGAAAACATTTCAGGATTTCTCTCCATATAGTGGACTTCTATGTTAAAATGCAGTTAAAATTCAGCTTCAAAGGGCTCTAAACGATCCCAACCGAGGAAGAAGGGTCTTATCTAGTGAATTTCAATTGCTAATTTATATACTTTTTAACCTCAAATGCTCGACTTGTCTATTTCTTTATCTACTCTGCGTATTCCGGTTCAGGACAGTTAGGGTATGTCGAAAAACTCCCATCTCATTTTCTCCTCCAACTTCAAAATCGCCCTACATCGCTGCAGAAGTAACGACCAAGTGTTTATAAAGTAAAAGTGCAAAGAAGATCAAACGACCTTTACAAAAAAGGTAAAATGGCTGTTTTTGAAGTTGGAGGAGAAAATCAGATGGGAGATTTTTCGACATATATTTTTTAGAAAATAACCAATCTTTTGCTTCTTCCTCGGCTGGGATCGTTTAGAGCCCTTTGAAGCTGCATTTAAACTGCATTTTGGAAGTTCAAACTCGCGGGCCGGGCACCACTGAAGTCTATATGTAGAGAAATCTTGAATTTATTTCCTCAAAAAACATGATTTACGACTGAAAAAAGAAAGACATGAACAGCTCTGGAAAGTCATTAGTAAATTGTTTGGGACTCTGTGTGTGTGTGTGTGTGTGCGTGCGTGCGTGCGTGCGTGCGTGCGTGCGTGCGTGCGTGTGTTGCTACCAGCCAATCAGTATTGAGTCATGACATCATCGTCCAGCAGCTACGGAGTAATTAGTCACATGGCATTTACAGCTCAGGTTATCGGCTCAAAAACAGCATCCAGAACTGAAGTGAGTGTGCTAAGATTGCAAAGTTCAGACTGTGTGCTGCCATTAAGATGAATGGTGCTAACTCTCCTGGTATTATAGACCTCCATTTTAGTATTTATGTGTTTCAGACTCACAGTGGGTTTGTTTACCATGGCAATGGACGGTTTTCTATTAGAATTCCTAGAGCATAATTACTGAATAAAAGAAGCCAGCGAGGGAAGCTACTGCTAAATTGAATATTGAACACGAGTCCTTCTATAAGGCCAGAGGAATGGAAACGTATGTGTCTGACATCTTTTAATGCACTGCTTCAAATTCCAATTCTGCAGCAGTGACTGTTTCATTTTCAAACTCGTTTATGTATCGCCTGGCCTTCTGCAAAGCCTTCCCTGTGCGCATACACCGACACAGACGTGTAATAACAGGCGCGGAGCCTCGCGCAGAGACCCGTGAAACCTCTGGTGTTTTATGATTGTTTTAAAACACGCTATTTCCCCTCACTTTTGCTTATCGTTGGTGCACAGAGGCTGATTTTATGAAATCGAGTCCCAGATCCGCCATGTTCCTGGGTGTCTCACGAGGCTCTGCGCTTTTCATTGTTTGCCTGGAGTACCGTTTTCTAGATATTTTTTCCTGCTAGATATTCCAGTTGACGAAAAACGGGACCCGAGGGCTTCATATTCGCTTTGCTTGTGAAACGATAATAACTCTGACGCATTTTTAACCAGCCAGTGGAGCAAACATCTGCATAACCACAAACTTGGAGTGTTGCTTTTAAGTGGTGGGAAACAATGGCAAACTTTCAAGGAACCGGCTCTTTGCAGACGAAATCGAGGAACATCGACCTAATACAAACTTTGCAGAAAAGAAGTCTCAGAAAATGAGATGAGAATAAGAAAGGCTCTCTTTCTATGAAAACATTTGCATGTACTAGGTTTTGTTGATCCGAGTTAATTCAGGCTTATTTCAGGTTCTAAAAGTTCTGTTTATATTAACTATAGATTTTTAAATCGTTCAGGTACTGTGTTGAAAATTTTATTAGGGCTTGATCCTGGTCTGGTCTGCAAGCATTTTTATATTTTGCAATATTATATTTATTCTTTAAATGTTAAAATTAAATTGTTCAAATATTGTAACTAATTGTAAATATTGTATTTAAATTTGAAATGTTCAAAATGAAATTATCAGTTTCATTATATTTCATCATATTATCTTATCTTATTTATTTGGCTTGTAACATGATTTAAACCTGGTCCTTGCAAGCATTTAAAAAAAAAAAAAAAAAAAAAAAAAAAAATATATATATATATATATATATATATATATATATATATATATTTTTTTTTTTTTTTTTTTTTTTTTTTTTAAATGCTTATATATATATATATATTTTTTTTTATATTAGATTTATTATTATAATAATTTTATTATTTATTAGGTTTGTAAAATAATTTAAACCTGGTCCTTGTAAGCATTTTTAGATGCATGTTTTTATATTATTTTTTAATTTAAATTTTATATATTTAAAATAAAAATAAGCTTTATTATATTTTAAATCTTATTTATTTGGCTTGCAACATGATTTAAAGTATTTTTATGTATTTTCTAATATTATATTTTTATAATATTTACATTTTAAATATTTAAAATAAAAATAACAGTTTTATTATATTTCTGATCTTATTTATTTGGCTTATAACATGATTTAAGCCTGGTCCTTGCAAGCATTTTATTTTTCTTATTTTTATAATATTTTTATATATTTTTTTATATTATAATTTTTATAATATTTAAAATATAAATTACAGGTTTATTTAAGCCTGGTCCTTGCATGCATTTTTATAATTTTGTATATTTATAATATTTACATTTTAAATACTTATTGATTTGAAGATTTCCGTGATTATGCAATATTTTGTAAGAAAATGCACCAGTTTACTTCAGTGGCATTTCAGAACATGTTAAAAATCAGCATTTCTATAGAAACCAAACATATTTTGATTCACCACAAGTGTTCTATCATTTATTGTTTTTGCCCTGATTACACTTTTTGTTTCTAAGTTTCTATTTATTTTAACTAATTTATATTATAAATATTATATACCAGCATTTTTAACCAGTTTATTAGATGTAAATAAACATGCAAATTCAAGATAAACATGCATTACAGCATTGCACATTTGCACAAAATATTTTAGTATCCGACTGAGAAGATTCAAGCGTTTACAAGCTCATTTTTTCCCCATTGATCAGATTATTTCTGGGCTACACCATATGTGTCATTCAGATCGAGCTCATTTGGTTTGATTGAAGTGTTTACATGAAGCTTTTCAATCCAATTGAGCCATCAATATGTATTATTCGGGCACATGTAAATGTAGCCATTGTGAATGCGAAGTCTCGGCTGTGCTGTTTGCCCCACCGATCCAATGTCTAATGAGGCCCATGATAAATCGTAGCAAACCCTAATTTTTCTTGCAGAGGCAGTGCTCTGAAACGCTATAAATAACCGGCAGTCGCATTAGGTGCCACGTCAAACCCCCCAAAAGTCTATTACGATCCAAGGCCATCAGCAGAGGTAGCTGATCTGAGTCGTATAGTTGTTCCTCCTCGTCCATCCATCTTTTTGTCTTCCTCCTCTCCGACGGTTATCAAGCGGGACCTGTTGAGACGCGGCGGTCGTCTTTGCGGTGTGTTTCTGTGATGGGAGATTGAAAGCCATCATCCCAAAGAAGAGCGCAGGAGGGTTTCTCTTTGTGGAAGGTCATTAGCAGGCCGGCTGGAGATGGCAGATCCTGAGGTGGCACCCCGGGCTGTGATTCCACATCTTTTATTCGTGCTCTCTGAAGAGGCATGTGTTTTTGATATTCCCAAGCTTGGTCTCCTCTCTTCTGCTGTCTTAATCCCCGTCAAGGGCCTCCCTGGTCTCTAGTCAATAAAGGGCTTGTGGACAGCATTCTCACCAACATTGGGTCTGATCACAGGGAGATTGAGCGCTAAGTGTCTGTCCAGTGGCAGGTATGTTCGTATTGAGGCGACGGCCACCACTGTGCTTTATCTAAGTCTACTGAGATGTGCCTGACTCATCCCTGTCATCTCCATTGATATTGGCTATCTAAAATATATTATAAGTGCTGCATTCTATACTTTATTTATTGGTTTGTTTGTTTGTTTATTATATATTTATCATTTATAGTATTTATCGTATGTTCCTTATTCTATACTTTTGTAGCATGTATATATTTATTTATTTATTTGCCTCATTCTAGTAGTGTCATCTATCTATCTATCTATCTATCTATCTATCTATCTATCTAGATCGATCAATCTATTTTTCTGTGCCATTTATTATTTTATTTTTTTGTCAATAGTCTCATTCTGTACTTTTGTAGAATTGATTCCTTTTCATTTATCAAAAGGTGCTGCATTCTATTTTTCTGTACCATTTATTTTATTTTTTATTTTGTTTTAATTTATTTATAATAAAATATTAAATTATTATATTATTAATATTTAATTTTATTTTATTTTATTTTGATAATTCTTTTTTTTTGTTAGGGTTAGGGTTATGTCAAACAAATTTGGACCCGAACCTCTATTTTGTTTTGTTTTGTTTTTTGTTTTATTTGTTTTGTTTTGTTTTGTTTTGTTTTGTTTTGTTTTGTTTTGTTTTGTTTTGTTTTGTTTTGTTTTGTTTTTATTTTGTTTGTTTTTATTTATAATAAAATATTTAATTTTATTGTGCTTAATTTTAATTTTAATTAGATATTATTTTGATAACTCTTTTGTGAAAATTCAAACTAATTTGGAACTTCCCAGAATAATATACTTTTATAATTTTATTTTATTTTATTTTTTATATAAAAAAGACGATTTAAAGTTTTACGATTTAATTAATTATTTATATTTTATATATTCATTTTGTTTTGCTTTGTTTTAATTTATTTATAATAACATATTTAATTTTATTTTGCTTTTTGTTTTATTTGTTTATAATAAAATTTTATTTGATATTTGTCAATAGTCTCATTCTATACTTTTGTATAATTTATTTATTTTTATTTATCAAAGGTTCTGCATTCTATTTTTCTGTACTATTTTGTTTTATCAAGAGCCTTATTCTATACTTTTATAGTATTTGTGTATTTATTTATCAAAGGTGCTGCATTTTCTGTACCTTTTATTTATTTGTCATTTTATTATTTTGTTAAAAGCCTCATTCTATACTTTTGTAGCATTTATGTATTTATTTATTTATTTATCTATCTATTTTCTATCAATCTAAGGTGCTGCATTTTATTTTATTTATTTTTATTTTTTCAAAGAATCTCTCTCTATACTTTTGTAGCATTTATTTTTATTTTTTTTAATATTCCCCCTAGATTTGTACAATGAACAATCTTTTTTTTTTCATAAGCGTTTTAATTTTCCTCTGTTTTACATTTTTGTTCTACATTTACTGTACTATATTTGTGTAGACTAAATTATAAATCTAAAAACTATGGCCCGGTTTCACAGACAGGGCTTAGACTAAGCCAGGGTTAGGCCATAGTTCAATTAGGACATTTAAGTAATTTTTACAAACATGCTTAGAAAAAAACATTACTGGTGTGCATCTTGAGACAAAACAAAGACACTGATATATTTTAAGATCAATCAGTGCAATTTTATTTCAGTTGAAACAGCTCAGACTTACACTTTAGTCTAGGACTAGGCTTAAGCCTTGTCTGTGAAACCGGGGGTATGACAAAAACAAAAAATAATTGAAAAAGAAAGAACTGTTTAGAAAGTATTGATCTGAGGGTCAATAAATAATTACAGAATTTTCATTTTGTGGTAAACTATCCCATTAAAATAGCTTTGCATATGTAAATAAGCTCTGTTGTGGTCGGCTGTGGTCTTTACTTTTGAAATAAGAAGCTAACCGCAATCGTATAGTAACTTCCCTCAAACTTTTACTCAAAAATGACAAACCTGTCTTCGTTTACTCTGCCTTTATGATTTGCTTTCTTCTGTGGAACAGAAAAAAAGAGCTTTTGAAAATGAACAATGAAAGTCAATGTTGGTTGGACCGCAAATGATGATCTTTTGTGTTCAACAGAAGAAAGCAGCGCAAATGGGTTTGGAGCAACATGAGGGTGAGTAAACGATGAGAGAATTTTCTTTCTGTGATGAACTGTCCTTTTCAGACATGTAAGATCATCTCAGTATCAGTCCCATCTCAGAAATCCAAAGCTGTGTTTTTGGGATTGGGAGCATCTTAAAGAAGACTGTTCTGATCAAGACATCAAACAGCGTTAAGATCTGAGCTGTTGCGTCCTGCCAAAAAGAGCTCAATGCGCCGCGTACACACAGTTCAACACGCCTATACTGAATTCATGCCGTGTTCACGCATTTGATCAAAGACTCATTCTAGCAGAGAGGTTCACTGGTGTTTTGTTTATGTTTGTCTTTGGCAGGAACCTCCGAATCCCCGCGAGAGCCCTGAGATAAAGATTTGTACGACAATGATAGACGCTCATCCAACTGTGTAAACATTAAAGTGACAGCATAAATTATGAGGCGATAAACAGGTAATTGAATTGTCTTGAATAAATCAACAGGGATCGACAAAAAGCCCCCGCTCTGATTTTTGAGCAAAGGGTTTTGAATGCTTTTCTTAAGAAAACGAAGAAATGTGTCAGTCTGTTCACGTTGCTCCTTCCACAGATCATGTTAACTGTGAATTCTGTCATCATTTACCCATCCTCGTTTTACTTGAAACTCTTATGAAAACTCTCTTTCCTTGCGGAGCACAAAGGGAGTTATCAAAATGTCATTTCTGCTTTTCCTTACAACAAAAATGCATGACAATCACTGGCTGTTTAGTTGGATATATACAGCATAAAAACCTGCATTTGAAGACCAGCATTATTGATTTTCTTTTTGATTGCATAATAATGGCTGTGTACTGTACAGTCTGGTATCGCTTTGGCAGCTGTGATGCCTGATTACTGGATTAAATTTAGACCGGTTTTTATTTTTGATAATTGTGCACATCTTGAATCTGCAAGTCAGCAGACATTTATAGCTGTACTGACTGATTGTCATTTAGGGTTGGTGCACAACAGACCAATTAGAGCACAGTTTAAAGATGTTTTAAAGATGTAGTGTTGTTATGAATAAATTAGTTTTATTGTTAAAACGCATCTCATCGCAAATCCATCTCAAAATAATTTATTGCTAATATCATCCAAAACATTTTATTTTATATTGATAACTGTTTTTGTATTCGAAATGTGTGGAAAAGTCAAACAAATCTGGACCCATGTTGAATGAAACCTCCTAAACTAATGCATTTTATTATTTTATTTTATTGTATTTATAATAAAACTATATTTTATTTTGATATGTACTTATCTATTTATTCATTTATTTATTTATAAAACAACATTTTATTTTATTTTATTTTGTTAAACTCTTTTTGTTTTCGAAATGTGTCGAAAAAGTCAAACAAATTTGGACCCAAACCTACTAGACTATTTTATTTATTTTATTTTATTTTATTGTAAAATAATGTTTTGTTTTAATTTATTTTATTTTGGTAACACTTTTTTGTGTTCAAAATATGTGGAAATGTCAAACAAATTTGGACCTATGCTAACTGAAACCTCCTAGACTAATACATTTTATTTCATTTTAATTTATTTATAATAAAATTGTATTTTTTTTATTTGTATTTATTTATAAAATATTTTATTTTATTTTGATAACTCAAATTCAAGTTAATTGAAACTGAAACCTCCTAGACTAATATATTTTTTTTATTTTATTTTTGGTTTTGCTTTGTTTTAATTATTTATAATAAAATAAAATTGTCTTGTATTTTGCATTATTTTGCTTTTTGTTGCTTTATTATTTTATTTTATTGTATTTTATAATAAAGTAATATTTTATTTTATTTTATTTTGATAACTTTTTTTTTTCAAAATGTGTGGAAAATCAAACCAATTTGGACCCAAACCTCCTAGACTATTTATTTTATTTTAATTTGCTTTGTTTTAATTTATTCATAATAAATAAAATAAATATATATTATAAAATAAAATAAAATAATTTTGTTATTTTGATAACTCTTTTTGTGTTCAAAATTCAAAACTTCAAATTTTGAAAATTCAAACTAATTTGGACCCAAGTTAATTGAAACCTCCTAAACTAATATATTTGTATTTGGTTTATTTTTTTATTTTGCTTTGTTTTAATTTATTTGTAATAAAATACTATTTTATTTTATTTAGCTTTTTATTATTTTATTTTATTTTATTTTAAACTCTTTTTTTTTTTGTTCCAAAGGTGAGGAAAATAAATTTGTATTTGAACCAATGCTAATTGCTCCTAGACTAATACATTTTATAAAGCCAGAACTACTAAATTCACTACTTTTTTTTGTTCATGTCTTATTTTCCCAGCACTGTGACTTCCTGCCCTCAAAAACTGTTGTGAAATGAATGTGCATATTCGCATACATCCCAAAGTAGCCGATTATATTGTTTAAGCACATTGCTTGAACGGCTGTAATAAACCTCAGTCAGTTATTGGCCGTTCCTCGTGCTGGTAGGGGTCAGATTTTTGAGTCAACATATCCCCAACGCTTGTTCGGGTAACTCTTGAGCACATTTGATTGAAATCTGTTGTCGCTGATTGGCACGGCGCGTCTCCACCGAGACGTAATGGGAGCAAGGGAGAGCCAAGGCTAAGAGGCTAATTGGTTGTTCTCAAGTGATTGATGTCAACGTTGCTCAGCAATGCCAAATTAGCAGAGCCCAAGGTGAGCCGAGTGCAGGCAAGGACCCGCAAACAGGCAAATAATGGCCTTGATGCTCATAAAAATGTGCACAGACACCAGATGCCACTCAAAGGCCTGTCAGATACCCCTCTGCTGATTGATGGCAAAGAGAGAACTTTCGATTTAGGCATGGGGGCTCTCGGCGGCCTGGATTGATTTCGTCGTGGGGAGACAGGTGGCCGTTTCGTACACGCTTTAATCAGAAAACCCTCAGGTGGGGCTCAAGTCTGCTCGGTTAAGTTGCTTCGCCATTGACTTTCCCTCCAAAAACCGAGAGGGGGACCTTGAGCTACAGTTGCCACCCCATATTTCCTGGCGTCACGTCCTGCAGCAGCTGTCATTCAAGCTCCCCTCTGAATTTTTGGAAAGCTCATCTTTATTATCCATGTCAACCCCGAACCCTCTGCTTCCAGCAGTCGCGGGCCGCAACCGAGGGACGACCGGAAAGCTGCGCCGCGGCAGATGTGCGGCGCTCTCAATTGCGTTTTTTCCTCCTATGACTGTAGATCACACGCTATTACGACTCGCACTGGCTGTGTGATCTACTAGGGGAAAAACAGCAGTCTGGGCTGCCATTTGGAGCGCTGCACATCTGTCGAGCGAATCAGACAGTTTTATTTCGCTCTCAGTGAGGGAAAAAAACATCAAGTTGCCCACAACTAAACTGTTTGCATTTGAACTTTGCATATGGCAGGGCTCTACGCTTACTTTTCTTTTTAAAAGTACTTAAAAAATTTATGAGCACAGTCAAATTTTTTAGGAGCACATTCTAAACAATAATCAAAACATCTGATAAAAAAAAAAATAGCTTTCGTATTACCAGGTGATATTTGATTTGGGATTTATTATTCTTCTGTTTTCCAGCATCTTTTGCATATTTGAGCCCTTTCCAGCATGTACTGTATGATTTTGAGATCTGTCTTTTCACACTGAGGACAACTAAGAGACTATTAAACTGTGTAAAAAGGTTCAAACTATTTTAAAAGTTGCTCTAGAGGGAAACACAATGCATGAAGAGCCTGAAAACTTTTGAACAGGATGAAGATGTCCAAATTAGGTAGGTATCTAGATCATCTTGACAATAGCATTTTCTATTTATTATTTTTAACTGGAAACTCAATCAATTTAAAATAGACACTGCAAAAAAATTATATACTTAAAGGATGTAAAGGCAATTTCAAGCAAACGAAAAAATATAATTATCATCATAATTGGCATTTACTCTAAATTATAAAATGACAAATAAATAAATGAATAAACCAACAAAGACTTGCATTGGCTGTGTATATTCTGGACTGTGTTTGCTTTCCGGTTTTCCCTCTGAGCGTCCGAATGGAGGCGTAAACCCAAAAAGCAACAGGAACTTCTGAAGTCTTTTGCCGGGAGTGAAAGAATAAACTGGCTCCTATTTCTCATTAGAAATGGAAGAACAAATATTCCGGTGTTTGTTTAATAAGTTATGAAGGGAGAGGGTCCGCTGGGGCTCAAAAGCTATGAAAAAAAATGTGTGAAATTAATTTGAACTAATTGAATAGCCTAAAGTACCTGCATTGAATCCAAGGAATCCGATAATTCCCTTGTGGCACGACCAACAGGTGATTGTATTAGGAAACGCCAGTCTTTGTGGATTTGAAATGCGTGTTTTTCACAGATGATTGCCTGTTCATATGTACGCCTGCAATAATTTCCATAAATCAGACCAATTTTAAGAAGTTTTATGACTTTAACGAGTCATGAAACCCTGTTTCAGCATTGATTAGTGGAGGAAATTGTAAATGGAGACGGACAGCAAACAGCATCTATTGATTCAGACAGTTATTTCACTTTCATTAAGTTAAAATTTCTACAAATGCATGCTGAAGTTGATCATTACATGCATGGTTTTTTATTTGTATATAGAAGGTTGTAAACCTGGAGGATTTATTTTTTACTATTAAAAAAACAAGGAAGACTTTGTATTTTGGCACAGAGGTTGCATAAGTGCATTTATTCAGTCACCTAAATTGCAAACAATACCGTCGAGGCCATGTTTTTGTTTTTATTACATTTCAGCACTAAAGGTTTGATGGCAGATTTAGTTGCAGCAAAAAACCACATACTGAATGTATACACTTTCATTTGAGCAGAATGTCTCATTGTAGATAAACTATGACATCTAGCTAACCCCATGCTTGAAAACTCATGGAGTTTTTTTTTTAAGTAAATATAGAGACATTTTGAATATAGATATATTATTTTTTTTAAACTATAATTTAGTCCAAAAAAAAATGTCTTCAAGGTTTTTTTTTTTTGTAGAAATAGTGCAATCAAATGGTTGCCAGGTTGCACAAATATTGTAAAAACAGAGCAGAAAAAGGGGGAATAGGGGAATTTAAGCTCACATTTGGCAACCCCATACAGAGAAATTTTAAATATGGATAGATTTTATTTTTTTAACTACAATTTAGTCGTAATATTTATTCAATGATATTGCATGGTGAAATGGTCAAAATTTTTTGTTCTATTTTATGAAATTTTGTTAAAATTCTCAGCTCACCAGCCTTTTCTTTTCAGAAATTGTGAATGCAATTGGTTTCTGGGTTGCAAAAATAATGTAAAACACAGCAGAAAATGTGTCCTTTAAAAGAGAAGCTCTGAAAGGGAATTTAAACTATGACATCTGGCAACCCCATGCATGAAATCTCATGGAGGTCTATTTTTTTTTATTTTTATTTTTTTAAATATAGAGAATAAAGAGACATTTTTAATATGGATTTATTTTTTGTAACTACAATCTAGTCTCATGGTGATGCAGTCAAAGTGAGCATTCAATCATCAGCAAATATTTTCCAGTTGCACAAATAAAGTAACGTACAGGGCAGAAAATGTGTCCTTTTAGGAGAGAAGCTCTGATAGGGGGATTTAAATTAGGACATCTGGCAACCCCATCCATGATAACTCATTGAGGTCAATTTTTGTTAAAGTAAATATACATTTTTAGCTCATCAGTTGTTTTTAATATAGAGAAATTATAGAGCCTTTTATTGCGATATTGCATGTTGATATAGTCAAAGTGAGTGTTTAATCGTCAGCAAATATTTTTCGTCATAGTTTATAACATTTTGTTGAAATTTTTAGCTCATCAGCCTTTTTATTTAGAGAGTGCATACAAAGGTTGCCAGGTTGCACAAATAAAGTAAAGCCAAGGGTAAAAAATGTGTCCTTTTATAAGAGATGCTTTGATGGGGAATTTAAACTAACATCTGGCAACCACATACATTAAACTCATAGAGGTCTATTTTATTAAATTGTTTTGTTAGTAAATATAGAGAAATTTTGAAAAAAAATTTTAAACTACAGTTCAGTCTCATAATTTTTCTTCAATGGTATTGCATGTTGATCTATTCAAAGTGAGCATCAACAACAAACATTTTTCACCATCTATTTATATATATATATCTATTTTTTTTTTTAAATTTTCCGCTCATCAACATGTGAATGGTTGCCAGGTTTATTTTTTTTTAAGCAATCACAGGGCAGAAATTGTCTTTTTTTTAAGAGAGAAGCTTTGATAGGGTGATTTTAACTATGACATTTGGCAACCCCATGCATTGGCGGTCCATTTTTCTTTTCTTTTCTTTTTTTTCTTTTGTAAATAAATATATGGATATTTTGAATATAGATATATTATTTTTTTAAACTACAATTTAGTCTCATAATTTTGCTCAAAGTGAGCATTTAATCATCAACAAACATTTTTCGCCATATTTTGATATTTTTTTAAAATTTTCAGCTCATCAACCTTTTTTCCCTGCAGAAATAGTGCATGTAAATGGTTGCCAGGTTTATTTTATTTTTTACAGTAATCACAGGGCAGAGATTGTAATTTTTTTTATGAGACGCTATATAGATATATTATTTTTTAAACTACAATTTAGTCTCATAAATTTTCTTCAATGTTGACATAGTCAAAGTGAGCATTTAATTGTCAGAGAATATTTTTCATCATTGTTAACAAAATTAATACTATTTTCTAGTGTTTCTAGTGTAATGTAGTGTTTCACGTTCCTTTAATAAGAGGGATGAGATAAGGTGGTTTGTGATGTTCTGAGCGTTTCTGTATAGGGAATTCGGCATTAAACGAGAGAAGTGCGAATATGGGAAAAATATGGAGGCAAGATTTAAGGGCCGCCGCTGATATTGGACCCTAATGAAAGCAGCGCAGAGTTACTGAGATCCGGGGTCTGCTTCGAAAATTGACTATCTGTCTGTGAGTACCAGTAATTTAGAAACCTCACCAGGAGAGAGCAGTTGAGTTATAACTCTCTGTTTTGCTTTTTCTGTCTCACTCCCTGTCTCTCTTCTTCACACTCGTCTCACACACATAAACTCTTCCCCGTCCTCCGCCTTCATTCTGTCTGAACTCGGCCTCTCTCATTAATCATGGCACACAGACACTGGCTTTGGCCCAGTCTCTCTGAAGGTCAGGCCCAGTGAATCAGCACTTGAAGTTTGCTGGAGAAGAGCGCGGCTCTGCGCTGTAACGGCAGCCTGCCGGTCCAGCGGGCGTCACACAGTGGCCCGCCGTAAACATGTCACACGCTGAGCACGCTGGACAAGCCCTTGTGTGCTGCTGGGCTATTGGATTGGCCCGGAGAGCACAGCTGTGAAATAGAGATCGGCATTGTGCTGCTGTCTGCTCCTTATTTCTTCCTTCTTGTTTTCTTGCTTTCTGTAACAAGCAATAAAATAGCATTGATAAAATCTGCAGTGCTTCACAGATCAGTGGCTTATGTACATTCAAAGAAAATACAGTAGATGTATATTCTTAACTTACATATTGAGTCTCTCTGCATTTATTTCATCTGTAATATTGCGAAATATTATTACTATTTAAAATAGCTGTCTTTTTATGTGAATATATTGTAAAATTAAATTTATTTATGTGATGCAAAGCTGCATTTTCAGTATTGTTACTCAAGTTTTAGTGTCATATGATCCTTCAAAAATAATTTTTCTTATTATCAAGATTTCTTATTATTAATGTTGAAAACAGTTGTGCTGCTTCATATTTTTGTGGAAACCATGATACATTTTTTTTTAAGAATTTTTGAATTAAAAGTTCAGAAGAACAGTTATTTTGGAATAGAAATCTTTTGTAACATTATAAATATCTTTGCTATCACTTTTGATCAATTTAATGCATCCTTGCTGAATAAATATATTAATTTCTATAGAAAAACAAACAAACAAAAACTTACTTACTCCAAACTTTTAAATGTGTATATGCTACAAAAAACAAAACAAAAAAACAACTACCTGTCAGAAGTTTTTGGACAGTAAGATTTTTAATGTTTTTAAAGCTCTTCTGCTCACAGAACCTGCATTTATTTGATTCAAATTACAGCAAAAACATTACAATTTTGAAATATTTTTATTTAAAATAACTGTTTTCTGATTGAATATATTTTAAAATGTAATTCCTGTGATCAAAGCTGAATTTTCAGCATCATTACTCCAGTCTTCAGTGTCACATTATTTTTCAGAAATCATTCTAATATTCTGATTTGCTGCTTAAGATTTCTTATTATTATCATTGTTGAAAATAGTTGTGCTGCTTCATATTTTGTGGAAACCATTTAAAGCATACTTGCTAAATAAAAATATTAATTTCTATAGAAAAACAAACAAACAAAAACTTGCTGATTTCAAACTCTAAAAACTACCAGTCAAAAGTTTTTTTGAAGTAAGATTTAAATGTTTTTTAAGAAATATCTTCTGCTCACCAAGTCTGCATTTATTTCAGTCACATGATCCTTCAGAAATCATCAAATATTCTGATTTGCTGCTCAAAGATTATTATTATTATTATTATTATTATTATTATTATTATTATTATGATTATGATTATTATTATTATTATTATTATGTTGAAAACAGCTGAGTAGATTTTTTTTTTAGGTTTCTTTGATGAATAGAAAGGTCAGAAGAACAGCGTTTACCTGAAAAAGAAATAGTTTGTAACATTATAAATGTCTTTATCATCACTTTTGGTCAATTGAAAGCATTCTTGCTGAATACAAATATTAATTTCTATAGAAAAACAAACAAACGAACAAAAACTTACTAACTGAAAAAGAAACTGCCAGTCAGTTTTTGGACAGGAAGATTTTAATGTTTGTTTTTACAGTTACTTTAAATAGTAAAAACATTTCAAAATGTTACTGTTTTTGCTGTACTTTGGATCAAATAAATGCAGGCTTGGTGAGCAAAAGAAACTACTTTAAAAAAACATTGAAAATCTTAGTGTTCAAAAACTTTTGACTGATCTGTAATTATATACCTTTTCTCTTTTTTTTATTTTCATGCTTTCTTCTGCCTGTCCTTCCTCCTTTCCATTCTTTCTTCCTTCAGATATCTATTAATATCTGAAACATTGACTTTCTGTTTTATTAATCGATTGATTTATCGTTATATAATGTATGTTTGTTAATGACATTACGCAATAATAGTTGCACGTTCAATTCTGCCTCTGGAAACACTTTAAATATCTTTCATTATGTAATTGAGGCCAAGCAACAAGGCCAAGTGTCAAAGTGATTTTGCTATGAACAAGATGACTAAAATGGCTCATTCAATCAGAAATCAGACAATTTTCAGAAAGTATTTGTAATAATAAAATTTTCCTGTATAATGCATATCAACCATACAGAACATATCCGTCATTTTACATCGAAAAATCAAAGGAAATAATAGGAAAAGCAAAACCATGAGCGCATGACAAAATCCTTAAATCCACATAAACCGGATCATGTCTGCATAGGATTTACATTTGTCTTCTCAAATTGTGTACTGAATGAGTGTTGTTATGGCCTTCGCTTGTCATTCTGATGGGATGCAATGCGATGTAGTCGACTCAAGGTTGAGCTGAAATGCTTTTCATCAGCTGGACTCACAATGAACATTTGCATTGATTCATTTTTTTCCAAAGCTATGGCAAGCCATTTTAGCCTAAAATATTCGAAGTGTTACTCGTCGTTATTGCATTTTTTAATTTTTACTAGTAATAATGCCAATTAGAGAGCTCTCTAATTAAATTCTTACTAGTAACAATTCCAATTACAGAGCTCTCTAATTCAGTTTTTACTAGTAATAATTCCGATTGGGGAGCTTTTTAATTTAATTATTACTAGTAAAAAATATGGCAAGCCGTTTTAGCCTAAAATATACTAAGCGTTACTCGCCGTAATTACATTCTTACTAGTAACAATTCCAATTACAGAGCTCTCTAATTCAATTCTTACTAGTAACAATTTCAATTAGAGGGCTCTACAAATTAATTTTTACTAGTCATATGTCTCCGTTGACTTCCATTCATTTTAAATGATAGAGCTCTACAATTGAATTCTTACTAGTAACAATTCCAATTAGAGAGCTCTCTAAATCAATTTTACTAGTAATAATTCCAATTACAGAGCTCTCTAATTCAGTTTTTACTAGTAACAATTCCGATTAGAGAACTTTCTAATTTAATTACCGTAAATCTCCTAATACAGGCCCGGGCCTTTATTTTACTCAAGCGCATCGTGGTCCAGGTCTTTATTAGAAGGAGGCCAGAATTAGAGGCAGGCCTCAATTTCTATTTGAGCAAAACGAACTACCAGTAGAATAAAAAAAACGAGATTTTGTGTCTATAGGTGCATTTAATAATCACTCCGCTCCAGCTCCGCTCCGGGTTCATAATTTCCCGCTCCCGCTCCACTCCTCGCTCACTGATATCAGAAACACCGCTCCGCCTTCGCTCCGCGTCAAAAAAAAAAGAAATAATGTTTGAAATATAACGGTCCTGTTCATAACACATATTAAAATAAAAAATACTAAAATAAAATAACAGGAGAGTTTGGAACACTAGTGTGCAAACTTTGTTCCTATCACATAACAAGCTAATAACATTGTCAGCATTAAAAGAGTATAATCGCTGCTTTATGACGTGCAAAGTTTGTAATGAAAATAAAAATACATTTTCTTCAGTTATTTTACCTATGAATCGCTGCATTTCTTACAGATGTCTGTTTATTCGAAATCAGATACCATTACATTTGTTTTAATGCATTATTGACAGAGTGATTGCATGTGAATAAGTGTTGTACCCGTTTAAATCGTGCTTTCACCTGAAAATATTCATTATCTAGAAGGAACAAACTAATTCCTTGTGAACTATAATTTACCGCTCATCCATTGCCTTTACATTCTTTCTGATTTGAGTGATCCATCTCTATCAAGCTAGGTAAACATGTTTAACATATGAATTCTTGCTTAATATGTAGTTATATTATGGACCGTTGGCATGAATTGTACTCATGATGGAGCGGTGGCGGAGCGCTCTTGGAGCGAGTAAAAACCACAACGCTCCGACTTTTCAAAAATCCGCTCCTCCCTCCACTAATAACAAATTCCAATTAGAGGTCTACAAATTAAGTTTTACTAGACATATGTCTACATTGACTTCCATTCGTTTTTAATTACAGAGCTCTACAATTGAATTCTTACTAGTAAAAATTCCAATTAGAGAGCTCTCGAAATCAATATTTACTAGTAATAATTCCAATTACAATGCTCTCTAATTCCGTTTTTACTAATAACAATTCCGATTAGAGAACTTTCTAATTTAATTACAAGTAAAAATGCAATTACAGAGCTCTACAATTTAGTTTTTACTAGTAAAAAAACACATTAAAGATATGTTTAATTGCAGAGCTCTGTAATTGAATTAAAGAGCTCTCTAATTCAATTCTTACTAGTAACAATTGAATTAGAGAGCTCTCTAAATGGAATTCTTACTAGTAAAAACTGAATTAGAGAGCTCTCTAAATGGAATTCTTACTAGTAAAAATTGATTTAGAGAGCTCTCTAATTGGAATTGTTAGTAAAAAAATTTATTATAAAGCTCTGTAATTGAATTAAAGAGCTTTCTAATTCAGTTCTTACCACTAACAATTGAATTAGAGAGCTCTCTAAATGGAATTCTTACTAGTAAAAACTGAATTAGAGAGCTCTCTAAATGGAATTCTTACTAGTAAAAATTGATTTAGAGAGCTCTCTAATTGGAATTGTCAGTAAAAATTGTATTATAGAGCTCTGTAATTGAATTAACGAGCTCTCTAATTCAGTTCTTACTAGTAACAATTGAATTAGAGAGCTTTCTAAATGGAATTGTTACTAGTAAAAACTGAATTAGAGAGCTCTCTAATTGGAATTGTTAGTAAAAATTGTATTATAGAGCTCTGTAATTGAATTGTTACTAGTGAAAATGCAATTACGAGCTCTAGTAACGCTTAGTATATTTTAGGCTAAAACGGCTTGCCATACAAAGCTACATTTAGGCCCTTCATTCTAGCAATGCACATTTTGCTCAGTCAATCTTCTATTGCTTATTCAGAAAATGTCCAAATCCGGTTTGTGTGGCTGACGCATGAAGCCCAGACGCTTGGATGTTATTCGCCTGTGGTTGTTCTCAACTTCACACTTATCGCTTGACAGCTGCCAATACCCTGTGTGTTTTCAGTCAAACATTCTGCATATTGAATGCAAGCTTTGCCTGTTGTTTATCACGGAGGGCTGAGACACCTTCGAGTCTTTGTTTACGGATAAACCCGTGCGCTCTTACGCAGCATAACCTTGGATGCTTAAGCAAACCAGAAGTGAATCTCCCCGAGTGGAAGGGGCTTTATGTGTTTCCATGGTATTTCATCGAGCTGAGCTTTAGAACTGGACTGACATTTCCTGATTCCTCGTGTTTTTCTTCCAAAGCGCGCCGCAGCCGAGCATAAGCAATAGCAATTAGTTTGGGGACCGGCGGAGAGAAATGCCGTAAACATATTTGAACTCAGAAGTGCAAATGGACAGCCTCTCTGAAATGCAAAGTCGGCCCTGTCCCCGAGATAGATCGGTTTACCGGCGTTCAGCGCCTCAGCCTCAACAAAAATGCTTATTGTGTATTACTTTATTTTTTCCCCTCAAGGCCTCATCTTTCTGTTCGTTCTGTTTCAAAGTCAGTTCAGACCAGAAGGAAACGATCGGCGGGCTTTGTTTTCCTCGTGGAATCGGCAAAGCTTTCCGAAGTTTTCTTGGTCACAGCAGCTTTATATGTGTCAGAGGTAGCGGAGGATTTACATGAGCTTGACAAATACGCAAAGCCGCCGTTTTTAACCCTGGAGACAAGCCTGCTTTGTAGTAGATTCTTTCTCTATAGCGTAATAAATCTATAATGACAACTACAGCTCACTCGGTGAAATGTAAAGCGTGACAAATGATCTCGTTTCAAACATACTGTATTCACCAGGTTCGTAGAGAAGTAATATTAGTATTCATGTTGGATTCATACAGGCTTTGATTTGAAGACATTCTCAATCATTACAAAAGGGTTCACTACTTTTAATAATGAAAGATTATGCAAAGATTATGTGTAGTTATGCAATCTTGACATTTTTGACATCCAAATGAATTTTAACTCAGAAATTGGAAGGAGTTACTTAAATTCTTGTCTGTATGAGTTATTTTTTTAAATGCATGTGCATATTGTTTTATCCATCTGTACTGTTTATCGATATATCGTACTATCTATAAATTTGTTGATCTGTCTATATATCGTTATATCTATCATTCTATCGTTTATCTATTGCTCTGTCGTTTGTTCGTTTTATCATTATATCATTTATCGATGGAAATTTGTCTAGGAATTTAAAAGGAGTAACATTGAGATGACCAAAAGAAGAAGCTGGTAGTAAAAGTGGCAAGAGAAACTCAGGACATCAAATTAGCACCGCAAAAGATTTATTGCTCCCAAAACCATGAATATTTACAAACATTTAAGAAAATGTTATTAAACAATTACTAATTTATATAACCAAGACAAACGGGAGAGGAACGGAAAGTAGCGCTAGAAATCAAAGAAATAAACATAACAAAAAGACCCCACTATATCCACCCGGTCCTCTAAATAAGAAAACAAAAATGTGGAAAAGAAATCTTCAGCGCAAATGCGCCCTAAACTTACACTAACTATAAAAACACAAAAATACACATTTAGCGCACTTACTAAACTGGTGTGTCTAATACAGAGAAAATCCTGCGTGCAAGATATGTATATCACGTGACTTACTAGGCTGTTCCAGGTCTCCCTTGTCTGTAGACCGCAATTAGAGCACAAATTTAAGTGGAGCAAAAACAAGCGGGCTAAAGGTGTCAAAGACACATAACATCATGTTCATCATGAACGTAGATGTCACAAGTGACATAACTTTTACACAGGTCATTCCAACAAATCTCACGCTAATCTCGTAAGCATTAACATCGTAGCAGATAAACAAATAGCCAGTGACACCAAAAGTTAAAAAACACACGCCAAGTCAAACAGCTCATCTCTTCCAGGTGCCGCATCCAATTTAAAGGTCTCTTGGCAGATCACGATTGGCAGAGATGACACACCGTCACGGATACCCAACGATGATTGACAGCCACACCAGCGAATAGCGTTCCAAAGGTAGGCGGTACCTAGGAGCGCTTAAAAGGTGACAGAATAGAAAAGAGAACATACACAAGAAAAACAGTGTACAGTTCGTAACACTATCGTTCTGTCTATCATTCTGTCTTTCGATCTATCTATCAAAATTCAAATTCAAATTCAAAATTGCTTTATTAGCATGACTGTAAAATTACAATGTTGCCAAAGCATTAACTATATGTTGAGGAACATAATAACAATGAGAACATCTAAATAATTTCAATAATTAAAAATATTAAAACAATTTAAATTTAAAAACAGTGTAACAAAATAGAACGTGTAAACATTTGATACCACAGTGTTTAACATATAAACACACACATGCTGAGGGTCACTGTGGTAGACAGTAGGGAAATATACTGAGGTCAGACATAATATACACTACACACATTACATACATCCACCTGTTGTCTCTCAGGCTGTGGCACATCCATACATATCTCATATACATATCATACAATCTCTCCTGTCTCGCAGTGAGCACACACTCTTTGCTCTCTGGGTATCTATCTATCTATCTATCTATCTATCATCTATCTATCGTTCTATCTATCTATCTATCGTTCTATCTATCTATCTATCGTTCTATCTATCTATCTATCTATCGTTCTATCTATCTATCTATCTATCTATCTATCGTTCTATCGTTCTATCGTTCTATCTATCTATCGTTCTATCGTTCTATCGTTCTATCTATCTATCTATTGTTCTATCGTTCTATCGTTCTATCATTCTATCTATTGTTCTATCTGTCGTTTGTTCGTTCTATTTATCATTGTTCTGTCATTCTATTGTTTATCTATCGTTCTGTCTATCATTCTATCCATTGTTCTGTCTATCGTTTTTTCATTCTGCTTGTCTAGTTCTATCATTCTTTCTTTTCTTCTGTCATTTTATCATTTATCTATCATTCTATCTGTCGTTCTCTGTCGTTCTGCTGTTCTATCTATCTCTCTCTCTATCTATCTATCTATCTGTTCTATCTGTTCTATCATTCTATTGTTTATCTGTTGTTCTGTCTATAATTCTATTCTATCTATCATTCTGTTGTTTATCTTTCTGTCTATCATTCTATTGTTTATCTATCTTTCTGTCTGTCATTCTATCTGTCATTCTATCAATCATTTTATTGTTTATCTCTTGTTCTGTCTGTCGTTTTATCTATCATTCTGTCAATCATTATCTATTGTTCTGTCTGTTCTGTCTATCATTCTATCATTCAAACGTTTATCTATCATTCTGTCTATCATTCTATCTTTCTGTCTATCATTCTATCTATCGTTCTATCTTTCATTCTATCATTTATCTATCTTTCTGTCTATCATTCTATCGTTCTATCATTCTATAATTTATCTATCTTTATATATCATTCTATCTATCGTTCTATCATCATTCTGTCTGTCATTCTATCGTTCTATCTATCATTCTATCATTTATCGTTCTATCTTTAATTCTATCATTTATCTATCTTTCTATATATCATTCTATCTATCGTTCTATCATCATTCTGTCTATCGTTCTATCATTCTATCGTTTATCTATCGTTCTGTCTATCATTCTATCGTTTATCTATCGTTCTGTCATCATTCTATCGTTTATCCATCGTTCTGTCTATCTTTCTGTCATTCTATCAGTCGTTATATCTATCATTCTATTGTTTATCTATTGTTCTGTCACTTTATCTATCTACAGTATCTATCTATCTATCTATCTATCTATCTATATATCTATATATCTCTCTATCTATCATTCTGTTCTATCATTCTATTGTTTATCTATTGTTCTGTCTATAATTCTATCATTCTGTCTATCATTCTATCTATCGTTTATCGTTCTATCATTCTATCGTTTATCTATATTTCTGTCTATCATTCTATATATCGTTCTATCTATCATTCTATCGTTTATCTATCGTTCTATCTATCATTCTATCATTTATCATTCTATCATTTATCATTCTATCTTTCATTCTATCATTTATCTTTCTATTTATCATTCTATCTATCGTTCTATCTTCATTCTGTCTATCATTCTATCGTTCTATCTATCATTCTATCGTTTATCTATCTTTCTATCATTCTATCTGTCGTTATATCTATCATTCTATTGTTTATCTATTGTTCTGTCGTTCTATCTATCTATCTATCTATCTATCTATCTATCTATCTATCGTTTATCTGTCGTTCTGTCTATCATTCTATCGTTTATCCATCGTTCTGTCTATCTATCTTTCTATCATTATATCTGTCGTTCTATCTATCATTCTATTGTTTATCTATTGTTCTGTCGTTCTATCTATCTATCTATCTATCTATCTATCTATCTATCTATCTATCGTTTTGTCACTCTATTGTTTATCTATCATTCTGTCTGTCATTCTGTCTATCGTTCTATCTATCATTTTTGTGTCGTTGACCCCCAAAACTAATAAATATGTTTAAATAATTTCTAAAAGCTGTACAAAGCTGTAGAGAAATAAAATCTCCATCCTGTTTCTGCTTTTCGGTCCTCCCAGCAGTCACATCCTGAGCAGCAGCACATAAAATGGACCTCTGTGCTCATGCTGTGCTGTCAGCCAAGACTTGATCTACAGGCAGCCATCTTTAGAAAGGCAGGATGGCAGATATGCAGCCGCAATCTGAAACCCAACCGACAGAAAGGGAAAATCACAAATGAGATCTCTTTAATATGTCAATTATATTTCCTAGGCCGCAATAAGATGGAGTCAAGGGCAGATGGAGAATCCAGCTTAATTTTCCTGCTTCTCAGGTCTTTCTCCTGAGAGAAAGACCCCAGTAATTTATATCTCCTTGTTTCAAAATGATCTGTAGTTCTTCCTATCATTCTGTTTTTCTGTCATTCTATCTATCTATCTATCTATCTATCTATCTATCTATCTATCTATCTATCTATCTATCTATCTATCTATCTATCTATCTATCTATCTATCTATCTATCTATCTATCTATCTATCTATCTATCTATCTATCTATCTATCTATCTATCTATCTATCGTTTGTTCGTTCCATTGTTAGTTTGTTCGTTCTATCTATCGTTCTATCTATCTATTGTTCTATCTATCATTCATTTGTTTGTTCTTGCTATCATTCTGTCGTTCGTTCTGTCTAGCTATCATTTGTTTGTTCGTTCCTTTGTTCGTTCTATCATTCTATCCATCTATTGTTCTATCTGTCATTCATTTGTTTGTTCTTGCTATCATTCTGTCGTTCGTTCATTCGTTTTGTCTATCTATCGTTTATTTGTTCCTTTATTCTATCTATCTATCTATCTATCTATCTATCTATCTATCTATCTATCTATCTATCTATCTATCTATCTATCTATCTATCTATCTATCTATCTATCTATCTATCTATCTATCTATCTATCTATCTATCTATCTATCTATCCTGCTGTCTATCGTTATATTCTATCTATTAGATCTATCTATTAGAATATCTATCTATATCTATCTATTCATCTATCTATCTATCTATCTATCTATCTATCTATCTATCTATCTATCTATCTATCTATCTATCTATCTATCTATCTATCTATCTATCTATCTATCTATCTATCATCTATCTATCTATCTATCTATCTATCTATCCTGCTGTCTATCGTTATATTCTATCTATTAGATCTATCTATTAGAATATCTATCTATATCTATCTATTCATCTATCTATCTATCTATCTATCTATCTATCTATCTATCTATCTATCTATCTATCTATCTATCTATCTATCTATCTATATATTTGTCTATTTGTCTATTTGTCTATCTATCTATCTATCTATCTATCTATCTATCTGTCTGTCTGTCTGTCTGTCTGTCTGTCTGTCTGTCTGTCTGTCTGTCTGTCTGTCTGTCTGTCTGTCTGTCTGTCTGTCTATCTATCTATCTATCTATCTATCTATCCTGCTGTCTATCGTTATATTCTATCTATTAGATCTATCTATCTATCTATCTATCTATCTATCTGTCTGTCTGTCTGTCTGTCTGTCTGTCTGTCTGTCTGTCTGTCTGTCTGTCTGTCTGTCTGTCTGTCTGTCTGTCTGTCTGTCTGTCTGTCTATCTATCTGTCTATCTATCTATTTGTCTATCTATCTATTATTTGCTCCATTGTTCGTTCATTCCATTGTTCGTTAATTACATTGTTTGTTCGTTATATCGTTCGTGCTATCATCAATCGTTCTATCAGTTCATCATTCTGTCAATTTATATATCACTTGTTCATTCGTTCGTTCCAGCTATTGTTCTATCTATCTGTCATTCGTGTGTTCATTCCATCTTTCGATTGTTCTATCTATCTGTCTGTCTGTCTGTCATTCTGTCTGTCATTCCATGTATTGATCGTTCCATCATTCTGTCAATTTATATATCACTTGTTCATTCGTTCGTTCCAGCTATTGTTCTTTCTATCTGTCATTCGTGTGTTCATTCCATCTTTCGATTGTTCTATCTATCTGTCTGTCTGTCTGTCATTCTGTCTGTCATTCCATGTATTGATCGTTCCATCAATCTGTCAATGTGTATATCTTTCTATCATTCTAACCCTGCAACCTGAAGTTTTTCTTCACATTTTAATGCTACCATTAAACACAATTACAGTGTGACGAACAGCGCACAATAACAAAAACCGTGCGTTGATCTTTCGCTCATAGTTGCCCTGTAAACACCAGAGATGAGATCCATCCAAAAACCTTCATCCTCAGTGATAAAGAGCCGGCGCAGCGGGCCCTCTGACATTTTCAGGGGTGGAGAGGTGATAGGCTCTTTCTATGAGTTATTTTTACAATGATGCTGCATCCATCAATTTCTTGGGAACGAATCAAATCAAATAAGTGCTGTGTGGGCAAAAAGCAGCGTGCAGCGTTGGAGGGTGCATGGCGCATGCTGATGAAAAAGAGAGAAGGAGAGAGAGACTTGCCATAGATGCACCTCCTGAATTAGACATGAGGACGGCTGCCATCTTTCCAGGTAAAAAGCAAAAGAATACATTTTGCTCTCTATCCTGCTGGTGACAGACTGCCTCTCTACCTGCATGAGAGAATATATAGGTTTGTTATTGATATTCTTGACGTGGCATACTATTTCTTATTGTTGTCCACAGGGAGTTATTTGCAACTTATGGCACGTCTCCTACAATTTATTTGAACATAGATTTGGATGACGCTCATGTCTGCTTTGCATAAAATCCTATTGAGGAGCACTAGAAACCACTGACATCTTATATTAAGTATATACTACACCTTTCAAGCATGCATCACATGCTCACTGGTTCTCAGTCCCGGTCCTAACATGTTTGTGACACTGTGACGTGACATGAAAACAAAAATGAACGGACGAGTGTTTATGTGACATGAAAGGATTGAATGCAACATGTAACACTTCAATTTTGAGTCAAAAATTTGAATGCAGATTGATTTGATTTCAAGTTAATGCAGTAAATGCATCATAAATGCAATGCAATAATTAACAGGCATTGATTTTCGGGAGTCAAAGTTTTAGATGAAACTCAGCAGTGAGAGTGTTTGCATTGATATTCCTTTGCTTTGCATTGATTGTTCACCGGCGTATGCAGTGCATTCATCATACAGTATGTAAATGTGCATGCATTTTTCATGATCGGATCAGTCGAACTGAACACGCTACAGAAATATGTACGTGATCTCAGCGCGAAAGCTTCAGGTGAATTGTTTTATTTATAAATTATGGTATGTTTCAAAGAAAAGGCCATTCTTTGGGTTTGATCTGTGTTCTCGTATCGTATCGAGTTCTGACGGCTGATTGATTTCAAACCCGACGTCTGCCTGCTGAAGCTTTGTGAATTTCCGTTAACAAGAGAACATATGAGCTCCACGGAGCTTTTGAACCCTTTAAAGGGATCATCTTCTGAAGTCACAGTCACCTACGTACATATAGGTTTTCAGTCCATTACATCAGCTTACGTAAATTACCTTCACGCCTTTGAAAGATGGTTTTCCAGTAGTGCTGAAGCCAGAACGACAGCACCTAAACGAATGAAGCACGCTGTGTCGAACCCCAGGCTAGGTTTGGAATAGCATACTAGCATACTACTCATACTATTTTTTTCCACTACTGTGCACAGAAATCTATTTTGCAGGTATCATGCCAATTAGATGTGGAATTGTGTTTCAGTTACAAAATGCAAATTGCATGCAATGTTTGTATGACCTGATACCTTTGCCGCAATGTCCAGTATGCACTTAGTGTGGAATACTGTTCCACAATACAATGTGCTTAAAGGATTAGTTCACTTTCAGAACAAAAATATACAGATAATGTACTCACCTCCTTGTCATCCAAGATGTTCATGTATTTCTTTCTTCAGTCGTAAAGAAATTATGTTTTTTGATTATAACATTTCAGGATTTCTCTCCATATAATGGATATGTATGGTGCCCCCGAGTTTGAACTTTCAAAATGCAGTTTAAATGCAGCTTCAAAGGGCTCTAAATCCCAGCCGAGGAAAAAGGGTCTTATCTAGCAAAACGAGCTAGACAAGACGAGCATTTGAGGTTAAAAAGTATATAAATTGTACTTTTTTTTTTTTTTTTTTTTTTTAGAAAATAACTGATCGTTTTGCGAGATAAGACCCTTCTTTCCTTGGCTGTGATCGTTTAGAGCCCTTTGAAGCTGCATTTTAGAAGTTCAAACTCGGGGGCACCATAGAAGTCCATTATATAGAGAGAAATCCTGAAATGTTTTCCTCTTTACGACTAAAGAAAGAAAGACATGAACATCTTGGATGACAAGGAGGTGAGTACATTATCTGTACATTTTAGTTCTGGAAGTGAACTAATCCTTTAACTAAAAACAATATTTTTCGAAGTAAATAAATGCTATTTTAGTTTTTCTACTTAATTTTACATTTAGTTCAAGTGTTGCTTGTCATTTCTTTGTAATTAGTTGTGAAATTTACTTTGAAAGCCTTTTTTATTTAGTGCAATATGATCCAATTCTATTTCTAGACTAAATTATTTGTTCAAACTGCTAAAATGTTAAAACATTTTTACATAAAATTGAATTTAAATATAACATGGTAACTGAATTGCACACAAATTGCTTACACTTTATGTATAAATGCATTATAAAGGCATGCATAATATATATGACAATGCATTACATCTTTCATAACTAATTGTATTCAAAGTTAAAATGCATTATAATATTTGAAGATTTATTTTTCATGTATTTTAATATATCATACGTTCTAACATGTAAGAATGAATAGATGAGTATTTTAAAGGAATAGTTCACCCAAAAATGAAAATGGCATCCAAAATGTAGGTGACTTTGAGGTGAACTCAAAGCGTTGCAGTCTGTCAGTCATATAATGGCAGTCAATGGGCACCAAATCTTATCATACACAGACAAAACCAAATTAAACCCTGCTGCTTGTGACGATACATTGAGGTCTTAAGACACAAAACGATCGGTCTGTGCAAGAAACTGAACAGAAACTGAATCATTATTTACTTCTGATCCACCGCAATGTTCAGCTGTATTGAATGCGTTCACAACTGCCGGCGCATTACACGTCAACTTGCTCTGGCAATGTAGTCGGTGAAAATCAACAAACCCGGATGAGTTCGCCCAAGGAAACGTAATCTTTTAGTTTTTAATCGGTTGCAAGAATTAGGATAAGCACAAGTAATTACCATTTTGAGTAGCCATTATGCACTCTATAACGTTGACGCATCACGCGATGGCTGTTGTGAACGCGCTCAGGACACTTGAGGTACTCAGAGGTAAATAATGATATAAATACTGTTCAGTTTCTTCCACAGACCGATCGTTTTGTGTCTTAAGACCTTAATGTATCATCACGAGCCGCAGGGTTTAATTTGGTTTTGTCTGTGCATGTTTTTTTTTTTTTTTTTTTTACTCTCAAAGATTTGGTGCCCATTGACTGCCATTATATGACTGGCATACTTGCACAGTTTGAGTTAAAAATCTTTGTTTGTGTTCTACTGAAGAAACAAAGTCCCCTACATCTTGGATGCCCTGGGGATAAGCAGATACACATAAAATTTTTATTTTGGGGTGAACTATCCCTTTAATGTATTATAACTGTGGTTACAGTTATTCACGAGATCATACAATGCATTATAAGGTTCATTACAAGGCATAAAATAATGCTTTAAAACTACTTTTATAATGCAATATATATAAAGGCTTTAAGGAAAGTATTTTAGGTAGTATATGGAAGAATTAAATATATGAACAGTTGAGGTCAAATGTTTACAGACACCTTGCAGAATCTGCAAAATGTTGTTATTTTACCAAAATAAGAGGGATCATACAAAATGCATGTGTTTTTTATTTAGTACCGACCTGAATAAGATATTTCACATAAAGGACATTTACATATAGTCCACAAGAGAAAATAGTAGTTTACATACACTTGATTCTTAATACTGAGTTGTTACCTGAATTGTTCACGAGTCCCTTGTTTGTCCTGAACAGTTACACTACCTGCTGTTTTTCAGAAAAGTCCTTCAGGTCCCACACATTCTTTGGTTTTTCATCATTTTTGTGTTTTTGAACCCTTTCCAACAATGACTGTATGATTTTGAGATCAGTCTTTTCACACTGAGGACAACTGAGGGACTCAATTAATTATGCAATTATTACAGAAGGTCCAACCGCTCACTGATGCTCCAGAAGGAAACACGATGCATTAAGAGCCAAAGATCAAGGTAAATGTAACTTATTTTGCCTTCTGGAACACATGTAAGTATCGTTTGTAGCTTCTGATGGACAGTACTTAAAGGGGAAAAAAAGATATTTAGACAAAATGAGAAAAATGTAAACATCTTCATTGTGTTCAAAAGTTTTCACCCCCTGGCTCTTAATTTGAACGTTTCCTTCTGGAGCATCATTGAGTGTTTGAACCTTCTCTAATAAGGTACAAACAAATAAACTTTTGACTTCAACTGGATATATAGACATTTTCTTGAAGGTTAAACACCACTAAGCTCTAGTTTTTTTGTTGTTGTTCTTTTTTATTAGCATAAATATTTTATTTTTGCTGATTTGTACTTGTATTCCAAGCATAAGAAAAAAATCCTTTATTATTACTAACATTGTTTGATTGATTGTCATGAAAATCGGCTTTGTATGCTTCAAATTTCCCATTTTTTTTCTTTTCATTTTCCATTAAAATATGACCTGGCTAGGTTTCATGAGATTCACCCATATCCAGAGCAGCATGCAGTGCTTTAGAGTTTCATTAGAAACATATCACCCTGTCTTTGGGCTAGTTGAAGTGTCATAACCTTCCTCTATCCCTGTCTGTTCCTATCAGCGCTGCTAGGCATCTGAGGTGTCCGGGTCAGTCCAGAGCAGGGTGAGAGGTGAGGATACCTACTAACCATCTCGGCTTTTCTATAAATGAGATCCCTGCCCTCCATTTTCCACCCAAGGTCTCTGAAATGTGGCCACCGTGAGGCTGGCTGGGAGAAATGGCCACCAGGTTGCCAGTGACGTTCCGTGGGCAAAAGGTTCAATTACTTCAGTTGTCGTAGAGCAATAAATGACAAATTAAGTGGCTGGCACCGGCTACTGCTGCGAGGAGCGCGCACCGGAATACTAATGTCTGACTGTGTCTAAAGACGCCGGAGGAGGGAGATAGACAGAGAGAGTAGCTCGCTGAAGTATCCGCTGATAGACAAAGCAAGACATTTCAGCAGTCAAGAACAAACTTTAGGGAGCCATATCTATAATTCAGCACTGCGGAAAAAAACTGCTGGGTTTGTGGCACAAATGTTGTTAATATCTTGACTTCCTGTCTCAGAATTCATACAATCAGCAGCATATAGGAATTGACAAGAAAATTATTTGAAGTATATTCACAAAAATAATGCAAAACACATTTTACATGCAAATATGATCAGGATATGGAAGCTAAAATAAAAAAAGGTAATTGCACATTTTGTCTCACAGTATTGTTTTTCTTGTAATTGAGAGTTTACATTTCAGAATTGCGAGTTACAAGATCAGAATTGCATGATACAAACTTACAATTGCGAGAAAATCTGAATTGCGAGACATAAACTTGCAAAAACTCAAATATGAGTTTATATCACGCAATTTTGACTTTATGACATGCAATTCTGACTTTCTAACTCTTAATTGCAACTTTGTCACGCAATTCTGACTTTAGATTGAATTTAGATCTCACAATATTGACTTTATGACATGCAATTGCGAGTTTATGTCACACAATACCGACCATAACTCGAAATTGCAAGTTTATATCATGCAATTGCTACTTTATAACTCACAAATGTCATGCAGTTCTGACTTTGACGTGCAATTCTGAGTTTATACTTCAATTCTAACTTTATACAGTAACTTGCAATTGCAATTTTATATCACGCAATTCTGACTTTGATACGTAATTGTGAGTTTATATCTTGCAATTCTGACTTTATAACTTACAATTGTGAGTTTATGTCACACAATTCTGTCTGTATGACATGCAATTGTGAGTTTATATCGCAATTCTGACTTTATAATTTGTTATTGTGAGTTTATATCACACAATTCTGACTTTGACGTAGTTGCGAGTTTATATTGCAATTCTGACTTAATAACTCAATTGCGAGTTTATCATGAATTCATGTCACGCAATTCTGACTGTATGACATGCATTTGCAAGTTTATATCATGATTTATATCATGATTATGACATACAATTCGAGTTTATATCATACAAATCTGACTATAACTTGAAATTGTGGGTTTATGTCATGCAGTTCTGACTTTGACATGCAGTTGCTAGTTTATATCATGCAATTCTGACTTTATGACATGCAATTGTGAGTTTATATCTGAAAATTCTGACTAACTCTAAATTGCGAGTTTATATCTCACAGTTCTGACTATATAACTCACAGTTGCGAGTTTATATCAAGCAATCCTAACTTTACGACACACAGTTGCAAGTTTATATCATGCAATTCTGACTTTATGATTTGCAAGTTTGAGTTTATATCTCAAAATTCTGACTAACTCAAAATTGCGAGTTCATATCTCACAGTTCTGACTTTATAACTCACAATTGCAAGTTTATATCACACAATTCTGACTTTACAACATGCAGTTGCAAATTTATATCACACAATTCTGACTTTGACATGCAATTGTGAGTTTATATCGTGCAATTCTGACTTTACAACATGCAGTTGCAAGTTTGTATCTCGCAATTCTGACTATAGTTTGAAATGGCAAGTTTATATCATGCAATTCTGACTTTATGACATGCAATTGTGAGTTTATATCTGAAAATTCTGACTAACTTGAAATTGCAAGTTTATATCTCACAGTTCTGACTATATAACTCACAGTTGCGAGTTTATATCAAGCAATTCTGATTTTACGACATGCAGTTGCAAGTATATATCATGCAATTCTGACTTTATGACATGCAATTTTGAGTTTATATCTCAAAATTCTGACTTTACAACATGCAGTTGCAAGTTTATATCTTGCAATTCTGACTTTATAATTCGAAATTGAGTTTATATCACGCAATATTGACTTTATAACTCTTAATCGCGAGTTTATATCGCGCAATTCTGACTTTATAATTTGAAATTGCGAGTTTATATCTCTGACTTTGACATGCAATTGTGAGTTTATATCTCGCAATTCTGACTTTATAACTCGCAATTGAGTTTATATTACACAATGTTGACTTTACAATATGCAATTGTGAGTTTATATCTCGCAATTCTGACTTTATAACTCGCAATTGAGTTTATATCACACAATTCGGACTTTCTAACTTGCAATTGCGAGTTTATATCACGCAATACTGACTATAACTCAAAGTAGCAAATTTATATCATGCAATTCTGACTTTATAAGTCGCAATTCTGAATATAATTCTGAATGTGAATCTAGTTGTTGCATTGTTGGTTTGACCTAAAAAGCATATATGATTCAGTTAATCCCAAAAGTCTCTCAGCTGAAAAAGTGCTCACTGGGTTGTAAATAGAGACATAATAGCAGGAGAAAGCACAATACTTGTCATTCATTGTCCACTTTTGCTCTTATTTATTTTTGTGCCTTTTCAATGGCTTTTCCATTTCACTGTCTTTGCATTTTCCAAACAAATGCCCCATTACCTCCCGAGTGAAAAACTCACTTCAGCACTTCAACGGAAGAAAACAAAAGACAAAAAATAACCTTCAAATCTCCAACAGCAACACAGAGACTGAAGACATCTGTGGCCTTGCGTCATAAAAAAGGAGGATTTTTCTTGCTCTTTTAAAATATGAATGTGCACTATGTGATTTATTTTTCATTTCAAATCAATTGATTTTTCTTTTAATATTGTGACTGTTTGCTTTAAAAACAACTATAAAATAATGCCTTTTTTATTTTAAATCAGCATAAATGTATGCACATTCAGAATGCACATAAGATAACGTTTTTAATATTTTAACATGCAGTAGCTAAAAGCCTGTTTAATTCTAAGGTTGGGAAGGTTGAAGATGGTCACGATAAACTAAATGACGGCAATTTGTGGTGCACAAAGCCCTGACTAACATAATAAGTGGACTTGGAGAGCGAGATAAATGTTAATCAGTAATATTGTTAAAAGGATAAAGTAAATGAAGTGCTTCCTGATGATAGCTTTATGACTGGACTGAATGGTGAAAAAAGTCACTTTTCCCGAATCGTGTCGGCAATGTTAAACGAAACTTCCATTTAGGATCCCATCATTTGTTTTCACGCCAGACAACAAAATGTATTCTCGATTCGGCATAGATCACCACAGAGCTTTCTTTCTTTTCACGTTTCTCGTTTTATAATGAGTTTCCTGAGGAAGTGCTGGCGTGCATATCCTGGCACCGTGATTCTTTTTGAGAGCCGAGGCATATCATTGATTGACTGTCAACAGACAGCCGCTTCTGCGCCCCTTAAGTCATAGCCGCATCAATGAATCAATGTTTTACCTAAGTGAATGCTGGAACATTACCTGCAGGTCAAAGACCTCATAAACAGCCTAGTTATGTAGAAGGGGAATAATCACTTTACTGGCATCATGCTTTCGGGTTTTCTTTCTGTGGTTGTTGTGTAGAGAAAATTGTGTTAGTATTGTAAAGTCACAGCTTCTCATGGCTTATTAGTGCTGCTTGCTAGACATGTGACACTGACTGAAATGATGATGCTGAAAATTCAACTTTACATCACAGGAATAAAGTACATTTTAAAATATATTCAAATAGCAAACAGTTCTTTTAAATTAAAATAATATTTCACAATTTTACAGTTTACTCTTGATTTTATATTAAAATAAATACAGTCGTGAATAAATTAATTAATGGGGTCGTTTTCCCCCCAGTCATATCAATTGCAAAAAATATACAAAATGACATGAATTCATATCATTTTAACAATATTACTGATGAACATTTATTAAGTGTGCTATGTTAGTCAGAGCTTTATGCAAATTGTCATATAATTTAGTTTAATCATGACCATGTTCAACCTTCTCAAACTTAAAATTAAACAGAATTTTAGCTACTGTAACTTTTTAAATGTAAAAAAAAGTTAAATAAATAAATCTAAAAAAACAAAACAGAAACACATTACTGTAAGAAAAAAATTATAATGCAAAAACTAATAATTATCATGAAATCAAATAAATTATTAGTGCATAAATAAAATAGGTAATATATTTATGT